>NC_035435.2:115170170-115302670 GCF_002127325.2 Helianthus annuus
AACCTTTGCTTTCAGCTACGGTTTGGAGGATGTTTTGAGAGTTTTTAGTGTTGCAAAAGTGGTAGGGAGGCTGGTTATAAGTGGTATTTATAGGGGGAAGGATTAGGGTTTCAATGGGTTGGGCTTTGGAAGTGTTTAGAAGGGGTTACACCTTGAAACTAGCCCACAAAACCCAACTATATGGGGCTGAATTTTGCTGAATTTGGGCTGCCATGTTTCTTTAGTTTTTTATTTTTTAAAACATTATAATGAGTAATTTTATTAGTTAAGTTGTGTAATAATATGCAACAATGTTTCCCCTAACTTGTAACAAGGTGAAATATGAAATAAAACATGATTTAACTAGGCAAAAAGTGTAATGTACAAGTATGTAACATGTTTGTAAGTAACAAGTATATGTCACATATTTACAAGTTCAACATATGTTTGTAAGTATCACAAAGAAGTATCAAATGATCTCATGATTAATCGTATTATGGTGTATGTATAGTATGTAACAAGGAAATGCAAGTTTTCATTCATGATCAAAATCTCGAGTTTACAACGAGTACTAGAAGGAACGAGTACAATGATACAAAGCTTCCAAAATTAGCAACACGAGTAAGACAAGCTATAAATAGAAAGTACAAAACACAGGGCGTTACACAACCGGTTATTGTACGAGATGATCATAAACTGATTTAAGGATCTTGGGATTTATAAAATGTCGGGTCGCTCAGAGGTGATTTAATAACATGTCGCCCTTGGGTCGTTCAGCGGTAACTAAAATACATGACGCCCCTTTTTAATTAAGTCCTACCACAAATCTCTTTATTAAACCCGGTTTCTCTGACACGTCTGTCGCAGAGGACACGTGTCTTTATTTAATTGGACAGGAATTTCCGAGGTGTCACAAGTTTGGTTACTAGTTTGGTCTTGGATGAAAATACCGACCAGAAGCCATGGTGAAGAGCTGAGAACAAGACTGCTTGAGAAAACGAAATGGCCCAAAAATAAAGTGAAAATAATATTCGCAATCCATCTCTTAACCGGTTGGCACTTGTGGAAGAATAGAAATAATAAAGTTTTCAACGATTCACTTACTACCCCGGGTAAATTGGTGGAAGAGATAAAGATAGAAGCGTTTGATTGGATCAAGTTGAGATCAAGGCATAATGGAATAACATGGAACGAATGGAGCAAATTTACATTTTGGAATGATCCACCCTAGAGTGTCTTGAGTAATATGTCTCTTGTTTTGCTTTGTTTGATCCTAGATAGAGTTTTTGTGATGTTGTAATTGTATTCCTGGATGTACTCTTGAGTCGATAGATGTAACGTATAGCATCTTGCTATTCGTTAGGTCTCTCGTTTTGTTGAATAAAGTTTAGTTGTTGCCGTTCAAAAAAAAATAAAAACTTTAAAATAAAAAATTGAAATACAGTCTAACTATCCTATTTAACTAGACGGTTCAACTAGTCCTACAGGTTACCCGTTAGTTAAAAATTTACTCAACCAAACCGGTTATATAATCGGTTCCTTGTTCAACCGACTGACCCGGTTAGTTCTAAAAGCAATTCTCCTTAGGGGAGTGGGGGTGCTCACCAGGGCCGTTCCAACGTTTTTGCAGACCCTAAGCGAACTACGAAGTCGGGGGCCCTAGTTTCACCCATAAACTCTCCTCCAATCCCGATGGACCCGTCGCCATGGGTGATTACGGTTGCTTTTTTCGTCTAGTGATATTCGACAGCTTAGAAATTGAAAGCAGGTTGCGACGGGAAGTGAGAATGATGATTGCGGTTGTATTTTAGGGGCTTTAGGCTGCTGAATAATGATTATTAGGTCGATGGTTATTGTAATAGTTGGAAATTAATTCAAAATGGGCTTTGAAACTAGGCCTTCTTTTTGCTAAACAATATTTACTTTGGTCTCCTTCAATAAAAAAAATAGTTTAGTTTTGAAATAAACGTATTTATTTGGGCCCAGTGTATATACTATATATAAATTTTTTCTAAAAACTTGGAGGCCTTTATTTTTTGGTGGCCCTAGGCCCGTGCCTAGGTTGCCAAGCCTATGAGCCGGCCCTGGTGCTCACTAGTGATAGAATTACATCACTCACAAGCATCCAATCAAGTTCTGCCATGTCATCAACCACTATTCTATCACTCACAAGCTTTTTTTAGTGGCGGTGGTCATCACTAGTGATGGAATTCCATCACTCATAACCATTTTTTTTATAAAGTTTATAAAAGAATCAATTTTTTTGATGACAAGGACCAAACCTGCCAGTTTTAAAAGTTGAAATTAAAAGGAATAAGATTTAAATAAGTTTTGTTAATAACTATAAACCACAGGGACCGAATGTGTTAAAAAGGAATCAAAGTTTTCAAAAACACCATATCCATCTTCTTCGACTTGCACCGAGTTTTCCGGCAAAGCCAACAAGTTTTCCGGCGAAACCAACAAATTTCCGGCGAAAAACATCTCAACGTACAAGTCATACACATACAATCGAATACTTAACAACGTGTGAAGTTTTCCACGAGTTGATTCTTTCACGCATTGCGGAAGGTGGTGTTGGTGTGCAAGTTTGTTTCACGCGTGATGGGGGGGGGGTGTCATCACGGATATAAAAGCTAGTTGCTTTTAAAATTAAGGATAAAACCATTAAAAAGGAACTAAGATAATTATTATTCAAATAAAACACATATAATATTAACTATAAAAGCCATTTAAGTCACACTATTGTTCAATTATGTTTATAGTGATTTTTTATAACTGTTTAAATTGACTTAAATGATGCAATTGTAAAACTTTGCTTCTTGTTTTTTGATGTAGAGATTTTTTTTATGATTAATTTATCTTTCACCAAAAGACTTGCCAAGTTACATGAAAACTTTGTTATTACATAATAAATATTTTATACAACTAACTCTTACTTCCTATTAAACTTGAAAAAAAACAAATAAACAAAATATCATTCATGTTTCATGTTTCGTACTTGTTTCGTTTAGGCCAGTAAATATTTTTTTTAAAAGAAAAGAATCTAACTATTACAATATTTTATGTTAAAGAAAACTTAAAAAACTTAAATGATTTAAGAATTATAAAAAAGCATAATTTAGGGGGTGTTTGGGATTACTTATTTTCATCTGTTTGAAATTGCTTATGTTATGTTACAAGAAGAATAAGTTAATAAGTTATAACTTCTGACTTATTAAATTTTAAAAGAAGTAAAAAACTTAAAAATAAGAAATTCCAAACACCCTCTGGTTTATTAGAATATATCAACCAAAACCTGACTTTTATTTGAAATATTCAGAATCTTAAATTTGTTATCACTAAATTACTAAATATCTAATAATCTGAATCAAATTAATATTAACTTATAATTATATTTAAAATATTGTTAGGCAAAGACCATAAAAAGCCCATTTTCCTCTTCCCTACGTTCCTCGTTTCCACTTCTTCTTCATTAAACCCACTTACTGACCCCATCACTCTCCATGGAAAACTACTCGTACAACTCCTACCCAGAGTCCGGTGGCTCCTCACCCAGATCTCGCGAAATCGACTTCGAAAACCCTACGCCATGGGAGGCCGATCAACCACCACCAACCACCTACAAAGTCAAGCTCATGTGCAGTTATGGCGGCAAAATTCACCCTAGACCTCACGATAACCAGCTCGCCTACGTCGGCGGCGAGACTAAAATCCTCGCCGTTGATCGCTCCATCAAGTTCTCCCTTCTCCTTGCCAAGTTATCCTCCTTATGTGACGTTGATGTTTGTTTCAAGTACCAGTTGCCTGGTGAAGATCTAGATGCTCTTATTTCCGTAACAAACGATGACGATCTCGATCACATGATGATTGAGTACGATCGCTTGAACAGAGCCTCTCCTAAACCGGCCAGATTAAGGCTGTTTTTGTTTCCTGTAACCGTTCAAAGTCCGGCACATAGTTTTGGCTCTACTGAAGGTAGATCGGAACGTGAACGCTTCGTTGAAGCGTTGAATTCCGGTCCGGTTCCGTCGTCGACGGTTCAGTCGCATGGGAATGCGGATTTCCTGTTTGGTTCGGAAAAAGGAGTAGCTCCGGCGCCGGTAACCGTTCCGAAAGCTCGAGATCTGCCGGTTGTAGATCCGCCGTTACGTCATCATGATCCGGACGTTGCGGTTTTGGATGAGCGTAATATCGGTACGGATCGGATACAGAAACATATTCAGGATCTGAGGAGATTGCGAATTGCAGAAGATCAACAACAGAATCTGTATAGAGATGACAACAATAACCAAAACCTCAACCTCAACCTCTCTGGTGGCTATTCCGGAGATTATTACGTTCAGAGACCGTCGGAAAAAGTAGTTACAACGCCACTTCCGGCAAGTGTACCTTCTCCGGCACAAGGATATCAAATCTCCGGCGGTTACGCGCCGTCTACGTTATCAGCCGATCAACAACCGGTTTATATGGTTCAGGCTCAGTCGAGTATGTATCACGCGCCTATGGCTCGACCGGTAACCGGTCCGATAGGTCACAATCCAGGTCAGGTTCAAGGTCAGAGCCAGGGTTACTATGCGGTTCAGAGGATGCCGGCTGAGGCTTACCGTGAACCGCCGGTTTACAACGCCATGCAACCGGTTCAAACCATGTCTACACCGCCTATGTTCCCGCCACAACAACAACAACAACAACAACCGCCTGTACAAAAGGTATCAACTGAAGGCATACGGATGATCCAATCAACGGCTGGGATGACAGATGGAGGTTACACTCAAGTGGCGTATGATAACAGCCTTGGGAGGCATGTGTACTATACTGCGCAGGGGGCGTTGGTTACACCTCATCAACAACTGCAACAACAACCACTAGCACCACCACCACAACAACAGCATCAGGTACATCAGTTTCAGCAGGTGGCTGCTGTGTCAGCAACTTCAAATCAAATTCAAGATGGAAAGGTTATTGCTCCAATTACGAAGATCTCTCAAGGTTCTATCTGATCACTGATGATATTATTCAGTAAGTTTTCGAATTATGATAATATATTAAATAATAAATAATAATGAAGTTGTATGCATTTATTTGTTTCTGCACTGCATTATATTATATGGTCATATAGCCATTTATGGTGTTCTGTTCTGTGTATACCTGTTTGAAGTCAATATAAATATGTGTAAAATTATTGGAGTGATGTTTGGAAATTGTGTAGGTCCGTAAAGTAATTAAGAAATGAAAGAGATGTGTATATAGGATTGAATAAAAAAAAGGGTAGATGAGGATTTATGGGACAAGTGTAGCGTGTGTTGGTATGCATGAAATATGACTTGTGATGAGGTGCCCCTGACCTTAATAGCGATTGATGGGTTGATTTTACAAATAAAAATTGGTTGCGTTTCATCCTTAAACGTTTGCCAAAATCACTTTCATTAGATAGGAAAAAGATCTTCGGATTATTCTAATCATTCACTTATATTTAAATTCATCTCGTTAAAAGATAATTAATGTTGGCTTAATAGAAAATATGAGTTATGCATTCAGAACGAGGCTAAAAACATGCAGAGGGTGTCCTTTTAGTTAACAGAATTACATATAAACTGATCGAATTGTCCTTCTAGTTAACAGAAAAAATGGATGAACTTAACACAATGTACTAAAATGGCAACAGTGAAACATTTTTGGATCCACAGACGGAAAATGAAACCTTTGGACTAAACCAACAAAATGGCCCAAACCATAGGAAATAAAATGGCTTTTAACTCTAATAATAAAAACCAAAGGTCCTTGCACGTGTTAAAAAAATCTCGAAAAAGTTCCTCAACCAAATTATGTTATATTGAACTTCTTGCACTTGTCTATAGAATACATGTACATGTGAAAAGATATAAAAAATAGTGACTGGTCGCCACTAAAATTTGTCAAAATACGATTATATAAAAAACTGCAAAAAGGTTGAATGTCACTTCCTCAAAAATTTACAAATCTAAAAGGTAACATTACATTGTTTAATTTTTTTTTTCTCACAAGTACATACATTTTAGACAAAGTAAGTGTCAATCTAATTCTTATAAATGTCCATACTTGATCATTTGTGTGCTTAAACAATCTAAAAGCTAGTGTGTAAATAGGCGTAAGCTACATGTGCTAAGTGAGTTACTTGTTAGAATCCACCAAAACCACTATATATTACTGTTTCGTTATCCTGACTTTTCTTCTACTTCAAAAAAATTTACTATTGATATCAAAAGTCAAAACAATAAAGATTTTAACAACTCTTTAAAACCAAGGATACTTATATAAACATTGGTTAAATTCAAATTAAGAGAACCTATCAAACTCAAATAAAGTCAAAAGAGATATCAAAGGGAAGGTGACAATACTTTGGAAATAAAACAAGGGCTTTTTCCTTGTACAAGGAAAGATCGCTTGCATCTATGGCTAAGGTATAATTCAATCTGAAATTTTTTTGTCAATCGGTCTTTGCCTTGTTACAACGGGTAAGTTTTTTTGTAGAGAGAATAAACATTGACCAAGCATTATCGACATCTACAATCCTCATGCATGTTTAACGTCTCATTCTCTCTCATTTATTTAAAGTGATTTACTCCCTACACTTAGATCCAACCTTTTGAAAAGTGAGAAACATTAGTCTATTATCTCTCAACTCTCGAGAGATCTTCCATTCAAATATGTCATCAATTTGCAAGATCACGAAGTTGAACGAGAAAATAGCGTGTGTGATCTGTTGGAAAAATGGACCGGCCCGATTAATTAACGCGGCCGACCGAGTTATGACCCGTAAGAGTTACACCGTAGGCAACGAGCTAAAATCCACTTAACTGGTTTAACTGGTAATTACGAACGATGTGCGAAACGGATCATAATTATATTTATGATCATGAGCGGATTTATATTATTAATACTTGTTATTAATAATATAATTTAACTAACAAACTAGTTGCGGGTATTAACTGAGAGACGTGTACATGGATCGGGTGAGACGGGTATACTCATCTCGCCACTTGTCACACATGCACCCATCATACGCCACTTGTTGCACATGCACCCTTGCATTGCCACTTGTCGCACATGCATGAACTCCTAGCCACTTGTCGCCCATGCATGAACTTCTCACCACTTGTTCAACTTGTGCATGCATGTCCGCCACTTGGCAAGCATGCATGCATCTCCATACTCTATATATATGGATGCATAAGGTTGGATTAGAGGTTAGACACTTTGCACAAAACTCTATAAAACCCACACCGCCATCGCCGGCCACTGCTGCCGTCACCGTCGACCATCGCCGCCGCCAGTACCGCTGGCCACCACCGCTGCTACCCGGCCTATACTCGCGTTTCGTTAGTTCGTGTAACTAGCACTTGTTCGTTGAACCTCGGTGTCTCAACCGGTCAGTTATTAACCGAGGTATATCTTTCTCATCGGTAGTTAGATATCCTTATCTCTATGCTCGTATTTGCATATAACCAGATCTTGTCGTGTTTCGTTTATTGTTGATCACTCGTTTATTTTCCGCTACGTTTTATTGATTAACTCGCTTAATTAATTGACTATTATTTATTGAGCCGGGGTTTGATAAATAAATTTTTTTTAACTAATCAACCTGAAAAAACTAACAGTTGTATCAGAGCCTTGGTTACAACATACGAGTCGGTACCGGTCTTTTAACCGGAATTAGAACACAAAATTTAATTATTTTAAAGTTTCTAGTCTAAATAATTTTAATGGCAACTTTAATTTTGGTCGATATTTTATTTGTTTTCCTTGACCAAAAGATTGCCCGGTTTATATTATGATTGTTGTGGAATATGTAAACCTGGCCCAACCTTGTTTTGTGGTTGTTTGCTTTATTCGGTTTTTGTATTATGGTTTTTGGCCACCGTGATGGTTCAAAGTTGTAATAGATAGAGTTCTTTCCTTTATTATATTTTTTAAATGTTGTAATAAATCAAGACCCGGAGTCAAAACCGAGGACGCTAAACAGGAGTCATGAAGTCAGTTGGAGTTGCTCGAGACGACTAGATGCACTCAAGTCCATGCTTGTGGTTGTTTGTGTGTTGTGACCTCGTGACCCGTTTGATCTTGCTATTAGGCTCTAGCAACATCGAACAAATTTTGGCCATATAGATTTACATGATTATCTTGCTATTGTGGTTGCTTTTTATCTTATAAGTTGTTATAACATAACGAACCTAAATACCAATATGATTTTAAAAGGAGTTTTAAAATATTGAAACAATCACATTAAACAAGTTCTGAATTGTTTTTTCAACTTGTTAAAATTTTGGTTAAAACAAACAATAATCAATTAAGTTTTGCAAATTAAACTAAATTTAATATTCCAAAACTATTAACTTAATAGTTTTCTATTAACTTAAAAATTGGTTAAATAAGTCGCGACAAACTTAATTTTCATAGGTTATTTAAAACTAAGTGTCCTGAGAGATGAAATGATTCATCAAGATATCATGACTAAAATATATATACTAAAATGGACTCTTACGACCCTATTTGGTAAATATTAAAATTAACCTATTATTGATGTGTGCTAAACAGACTATAAAAATTAACTAAATTAGACTCTCTAAGCTAGACACTAAAAAGCTTTAATTCTAGACTCGACCTAAAACCACACAATCGGCAAGTGTACCGATCAATGTAGTATAACCTAGGAAGTCCGGATATCGAACCACAGGACTCTATATATCACGCAACTAGACTCTAATAGACACTGACAGACACGACTTAACTTGTTTATTTGTTGGGGGGGGGGGGTTACGGAAACTAAGTAAATCTATATTAAACTACTAAATTAAACTAGAACTAGACTAAAGACGAATAAAGACTGAGGACTTTTCATATATGAGAACGAGACCACCTAGACAAGAATCCTGGATTGTTTTTAAGAGATTACCGATTAAGTTAAGTGCACGAGTTATGGAACCGGGATCTTAAAGTACTAAACCTATTAAGAACCATCGAGGCCCCTCGACCCTTCTCAAGGAGAAACCTGTGGAACTACCTAGGCCGTTAATCTTACCGGTTATTAGACGCCTTTCCAGTTGTCTAATTATTGTGTAAGTACCCTAATGTTGACCTATTCTTTTCCAATCCTAGATCTAGGGTAGTTTGAAGTAATTAATTTGACTTGATAGACTAATAAGACCGACAGGTAAACCAAGACATGACCTTTTCCAAGGACTATCTAAAGCAATTCGCCGGGTAAGACCTACCAATAGCCCCTCACTTTCCAGGTATTAGGACTAGTAGAACACTAAGAATTAGCAAATTATTACTAGTTACTTCTAGGGTTTATTGGCCAATTCTCCCTAAAGAGCTAAGGTTTTCTTATGTGATATAGACACTCACCGAAATCCTAAACCCTAATATGACTCTATGTTGTGATATAGACCGTCACTAAGAATCATATGAAGCAAATAATAACAATAAACCAATTCAAAGTACGCATACACATCAAACCATTAAATCAAACCGCTTACAAAACACAATCAATCCATAATAATCATGCAAATAACATAAACGGTAAAAACTTTAAATTAATCCATTCATCAAGTCTAGGCGGTTAATAAATCTAGCCGAGCATATTCATAAACGAAAACAATTCAAAGATGTTCAACAAAGAATTCATCATAACAAGTTTCGTAAGAAAAGTCAAGAACAAAGAACTAGAAAACCCGATTAAATCTTCAAGTCTTCTTCTCCGAACTCGTACCGATGATTCCTAGGCTTCGAAATCTCCAAAAAACGCTCCAAGAATGCTCAACAATCGCCCAAGAAGTCCCCAAAGTCGAATTAGGGTTTCTTTTCACGTTTTAAGATGTTTATATATGACTTCCCATAAAAAAACCCTTATTAAATTCGTAATAATTGCCAGCCAGAAGCTTCTGGCTGGGCGCCACAAAATCAGGGACTGAGTGGTGGGGTGCCACCTTGTTTTTCAGCTCATGTACTACCTTCAGACTCTCGCCAGGTGCCACAGACTTGCTTAGTGGGTGATGGGGTGCCAGAGAGTGATTTTTCAGCTCTTTAACTCTATTTCAACTCCTCAACCTTTCCAACATGCTTCAAGACTTGACACTTCAATATTTTTACTCGTTTTACTCGCTTTCTCGCATATTTGAACATCAAGACCTGCGAAACACGATTTAATCAATAGCATGCATATTCTAACGAAAAACAAAACTAAATATAACTAAAACTATACAAACTGTACACGAATAAATGATGTATTTTGCAATACATCAAACATCCCCACACTTACTCTTTTTTCGTCCTCGAAAAAGAATTATGCAACGGAATCATAGACAAATATTCACTCGGGTCAAAAGCGTAGATATACTTAATTAAAACCAAGACTTGCGTTAGCTGCGATTGCGAATATACTTGTCCCCTTAAACCCGAATCCAATCCTAAGCCCTTATCATGTGAATTTAATTTAAGTGCGGTCAGTCTACATAGGTTCTCACGCTAGAATCTACGGTCCATCTACTCCCACCTCAAGCTTATAGGACTAAAAGAACGATCATTTGACCAATTCCCAACCGTCTTATATCAAAACCAAGAGAGTTTCTAATCAATTTTTTTTCTTTTTTCATTTTTTTTTCGTTTTTTTCTTTTTTTCTTTTTTTTTTCTTTCTAAGTGAGCGTAGACGATACTTTCCCTAACCAAGAGGCAATCCGGCTGTAGAGTCGCTATCCCCAACCACATATTACTTAGGTTTCGGTACTTTTTTCTCTTTTTGCACACTCGATTTCACACACCCTAGCGGTAATCTTGCTGTAGAGTCGCTATCCCCAGCTCAGACTACATAGGAATGCACTACTTTCATTTAGTTTCTAGCCCACTTTTTATTCTATTTTTTTTCATGATCAAAAACTCTAATGGTTTTAATTTCCCATATCTCCCAGGCGAAAACCCACTAGTAAACCGACAATTAAGGTATATTAGCTCAAAGGGACTTAAAACCAAACCCGGGCCTATCCACATATCCCTACTAGACGCAAGCTCGATTTATTTAAATCTCATATTATTATTATTCGAACCCGAGCAAAAATTTATCTTTTCTATCATTTTCCGTTTTAATTGCAAACTTCTTTTATTTCAAAGGACATTTTCTGGATTTTCAATTTTTTTGACTTTTTCAATTTTTCAATTTTTTTGTATTTTTAATAATTAGGACTCGATTATTTACATGTATCCCATCCCCACACTTAGAGATTGCATTGTCCCTAATGCAAGAACGAAAATACGACTCAACAACTACCTAAAAATCAAAACTACAAACGAAATAAATAAAAAAAATACAACAACAAAAAGGGAAACGACTTAGCTGAGTATGTGAGACTATCAAAGTGCCAGTCGGTTCCACATAAGCCCTCCAATTCGATACGCGCTCAGCAAACAACTCCTAACCTCGGACACGCGAACGAAAGCGGCTACTAATATCAGCCTAATCACGCAAACACCAAACACTCGCAAAAGATAATATATAAGATACTAAGTGTTAGTGCAAACATCCAACAACCAAGCGTCAACCATCCCCAAAATCCCAACCAACCTGTTTAACGTATTTAAGTACAAACCAATAAACGAGGATTTAAAACAGCATAAATATAAAAATAAACAAAAGATATAAGCTGTCATCCTCATCATCTAACTCCTCATCTCAAACCCTGCTCCACAATAATTGACCACTCTCAGTGGTAAATCAGTCGGCTGCTCCTAAGCAGCCCCCTGCGATCTCGTGGAAGCACCTCGCCTGCGTTTGGTGCCTGACGAGAAACCTTCACCTGACATCCTGTAAAAATAGTTCAAAAACACGCAAAAACAGGCGAACAGTCAGTAAACACAAACTATTTTTTTGTTATTTTTGAGTTTTTTTTTTATTTTATTTTTTTTTTCAATATAATATTGTACATTCAAACAACGGTCGTATAGCATTTCGTTCGCGGCCGTTGTTCGAAAACAAGTGACTTTATGCAACACAATTACAAACCGACTCCGCCCGAATGGAGATTGAGTACGAGCGAAATGGCTTGAATATCAAGTGAGCATATCGACGCTACACGACACTAACAAGACTCGAAACACACTTAAAACGACACAAAGAACCCTAAAAACGCAAAACTCAACTCGACCTAAACTAGACGCAAAATACAAGACTTACAACCCTACCTCCTCCCGGCACTTTACTCGCCCTCGAGTAAACCCACGTGCCTACCAAACCGACATCACAAAGCCTAAGTGGGGAAGTAACGGACATGGGGCGCAAAAGTGGTTCAAAATCACAATTTTTAAGTAAAAATTTGTCGGCCCATATCCCCACACTTAGTTCCAATTATGCCCTACCAAATCAGCCGCAAAACTCAAACAAACCATGCCCTACCAGACCCTATATAACCTGCACATCTCAACCCAAACCAAACTTTAATGCCCGAACTTATGTTTAAACAATCCAAGAATCAAAACTGAACATCCACGGTTTAAAACTTCGCAAACCATCATAAGTAAAGAATAATTTTCTTTTTTTTTAAAAAAAAATTAATCAAAGCTCTTAACACCTCCTTAAACAACTCGATCCTCACATTCATTTTTCTTTCTGAGACATTATATAACCACCCCTGCCATACTTATAGGTAACGAACACAGCCTCATCCCAACAAGTTATAAGCAAGAGACAATGAACCCCGAGCCACCCGCAACCTCTACTCAACCTGAACATTCAACAATCAACTACAATACGACTCACAATTGACTCGAAAAAAAAACTGGCCCGACTCGACATCACTGACCAAACACAGACCTAACCGGACACGACTGCAGACAGACCTCACTAACTCAACTCAATAAACAAACCAAAAAAACTACTCGACTAGTAAACTAAAATACAAGAAGAAATTTGCAGGAGAACATACCTTAGATTGGTGAGAAACAAGAGAAAATAAGAAGATTTTTTCGGTTGAAGTTTGATCCCCACAGTGAAATCCCGATTTTAAGTGGAAATATGATGAGTTTGGGTAAAAATCAGATGTGTGAGGGAGGTATGTGTAATCGGTGGACTGTTGAGGGTAATCGGTGGTTGGTGGTTGTAGGGAGGGGTTGTATCGGTGGAGAAGAAGTGATGGGGGTTAAGGGTTACGGCAGTGGATGGTTGTTTAACGGAGGTTAATGGAGGTTATCAGTGAGGAGTGGTGGAGAGGATAGGAGAGTGAAGGGTAGTAAGGGAGGGGTTGTGGCGGCTGTATAGATTGGAGGGTGAGGTAGTGGGCGGCGGTGGTGAATGGTGGGTTATGAGGGTTATCGGTGATGAAGAGGGGTGGAGATATGGTTTACGGTGATGAAGAGGGGGTGATATATGGTGGGTTATCGGCGGTGGGTAGGAGAATAGGGGGTATCGGCTGTAGAGGTTTAGGTGAATATGGGATACGGTGGTGGGGAGTGAATTTATGGTAGTGGGGGGAAGATAGGTTAGAAGTGAAAGATTTTTGGGGTTTAAATTTTTTTGGCAGCAGAGACACGTTCTGGTGGCCCACCAGAAATAGGTGAAGTGGGTGGCGGCCCGCCACCACGTTAAAAAAAATCCGGAAACAGACTTTCGTGCTGGCGGGGGGCGATAAGAATAATGTGTAGGTGGCGGCCAGCTAAAGCGTTTTCACAGAAATTTTTCAAAACTTGTGTTATCTTTGCCTTAGAAAGTTTATAGTTTTTCCCAAACCATCCAATTACCAACCGAATTTTTTTCTTAGTATAAAAACTGACCTGGAGCCTTATTTCTCTCGCAAATTCTTGCAAATCCTCGGTGATGTATTCCTGCAAATGACTTAAAACACAAACAAGGACCCGAAAAAACTACGAAAAACAACTGTTAGCTACTAAAAATTATGAAAAATAAACGAAGATACAAACGGTACAAACTCTACACTTGGGATTTCAACTTTTCACATACTTATGGAGGATCATAGAGATGCAGCTCACCTCCAAACACACACTCACGGGCTGTAGCACCATTATACTTATTGCCCGAATCAACCCAAACACTCTTATCTCTCTCACAACCTCTCAACTCCTCACTTGGCGGTTTGAATCTATACTCTTCATATCGAACTCCATCCCCACACTGAGCCTTGCTCAGTGTCTCTATCTTAGATTCTAAACGCATTCTCTCCTCTAATTCCTCTACTCTCCTATCCGGTGGATCCCCACACTTGAGTCCTATCACCTTCTCTAGACTCGGATCACTCACCACCTTCTCTTCGTCTCTCTCATCCTTCTCGAACTCCCCTACTGACGATACCGCCTCCACTCTATCACTAGGCCCTCTCGAATTCATAACCTTAAAGATTACCGATTCCTCGCCCGCTCTAAGTGTGATGGTGCCTAAAAAGACATCTATGAGAGCTTTAGCGGTGTTCAAGAACGGGCGTCCTAAGATTAACGGTACGTTTTCATCGGCTTCCATGTCGAGAATGATGAAGTCAGCCGGAAAAACGAACTTGTCCACCTTAACAAGCAAATTCTCGACTAGGCCCCTAGGGTGTTTCACGGATCTATCAGCTAAGGATAATGTCATTCGGGTGGGTGAAAGCTCGCCTAAGTCTAGCTTTTCGTAGAGAGAAAAGGGCATCAAATTGATGCTAGCACCTAGGTCAGCTAAAGCTTTAGTATTGGTGTTACTACCGAATAGACAAGGAATAGTGAAAACACCGGGATCGGTAAGCTTTTCGGGAAGCTGATTTGAGACAACGGCCGAACATCCTCCATGCAATTGGACATTCGACAACTCCCCTAACTTCTCCTTATTCCTAAGAAGGTCCTTTAGAAATTTCGCATATTTAGGCATGGACTGGAGTGCCTCGATAAACGGAAGATTAATCTTCAGTTGCTTGAAGATGTCTAAGAATTGCCCGTATTCCCTCGAGTATTTTTGATTCTTAAGACGGGAAGGGAACGGGACATACGCATGGTTCACTAAAGGCGAAGGCCTAACATCCACGGGAGGTTTCTCTACTCTCTTCTCACTTTGAGACTCACCGGGCTGTGCGGTACTTGCTGGGCGTAGCCTATTTTGCACTTTGCCGGGAGCCTCCATCTCTATCTCTTCGTCTACAATATCTCCATCCTCATCGAATACTCTCTCCTCTACGCTCGGGTTCCCTACGATTTTGCCACCACGGGTGGTAATGGCCTTTACATGAGCATTCGGGTTCGGTTGGGTGTTACCCGCAAACTGACCGGGTAATCTCTCCTCTAACTTCCTAGACATATCACCTACAACCCTTTGAAGGTCTTGGAAAGCAGCTTGGTGATTCTTAAGCATAAGGTCATGTTCGCTAAGTTTCTTTTGGGTGGTTTGATCCCTAACAACTAATTGACTCATCATGGACTCCATCCTTTCTAGACTACCCCCAAGATCATAGCTTGACCCTTGACCTGTTTGAACCTGACTACTTGACCCCCCATCATTAACCTGCCCATTTGAACCCCCACCAAAGAGTGAACCTAAACCCCTATTTGGATTTTGAGCTATTTGAAAACCAGGGGGTCCGTTTGAGCGAAAATTGTTGTTAGCAGCAAAATTATTATTATTGTTACGCCAACCCGAACCAAAGTTACTATTACCAAACCCACTAGGTTGACCTCTACCTTGACCCCCTCCTACAAAATCGACTTGCTCCTCACCTACTAGCAATGGACACGCACTCGTGTCATGACCTCCTCGACAATACTCACATTTGTCTACCTTAGCCTTAATTTCCTTAAGTTCCCTAGACATGTTTTCCAATACAGCGGCTAAACTAGGATCCATGGTGACATGGTTCACCCCTCAGGCGGGTGCACTAGTAGTGGTGTTGGAATTACCACTTTGATACCTCTGATCGGATTGTGATTGGGATTGAGACTGAGCAAATGCCTCAAAACGCTCTAAACACTCAGCAACTGTAAGAATACCCATCATATGCCCCCCCCGCATTAGTGTCGAACCTATCACGAGTCTCTTGGGTGAGACCGTTATAAAATTTCTCACACAAAGCCCAATCAGAAAGACCATGCTGGGAGTAACGAGCACAGAGGTTTTGGAAACGCTCCCAAGCAAGGTAGTAAGGCTCGTCGGGCTCCATGCGGAAGGAGTGGATTTGGTCTCTAAGACGTGAGGCTTTAGCGGGCGGGAAATATTTGTTCAAAAAGGCTTGACGAAGCCCCGCCCATGTGGTGAAGGTACCGGTTGGTTGAGAGTCCAACCAAGTAGCCGCACAGCCGGCTAATGAGAATGGGAAAAGCTGTAGGTAGGTGGCATCGTTGGGTGCACCGTGAAGGCTAAAGGTAGCTAGCATACGAGAGAAACGGTTGATGTGGGCCGGGGCGTCCTCATCGTCTCGGCCATGGAATTGGATGGTATTGGTGATGGCTTGCACGGCATAAGATGGAATCTGCCATGAGTTGTCTTTGACTATGGGTGGAACGGTGATGGGTGAAGCGAGGCCTGTGAAATTTTGGGTGGCTTGCTGATGGACGGTTTGCCTAGGGTTGGCCATTGGTTCTAAGTTTTCTGGATTACTAGAGGTACTAGAAGTAGGACTATTGGGTGGGGAAACCTTGGGTGAAGTTTTAGGTGAACGGTTTGGCGATGGTGGTGGTGTAGGAGGTGGGGTGGGTAACGGGGTGGAATCGAAATTGGGGAAATGAGAAGAGGATGAAGAAGCAACCTGAGGGCCTTGGCCCAATTGAGATGATGACTGCTTGACTGGTGGTGGTGGTCCGTGCGAGCGCAGATGTGGCATCCATTACAAGCAAAAACCTGAACACAAGAAAAGAAAACAGAAGTTACTACGACTCAAGATGAAAACAAAAGACACAAAACAAAATAAAACACGTAGCACGTATTTGTCACTGAAATCTATCAAAGCTAATGAACGTGATTGCCAAGAGTCCCCGGCAGCGGCGCCAAAAACTTGATGTGTGCTAAACAGACTATAAAAATTAACTAAATTAGACTCTCTAAGCTAGACACTAAAAAGCTTTAATTCTAGACTCGACCTAAAACCACACAATCGGCAAGTGTACCGATCAATGTAGTATAACCTAGGAAGTCCGGATATCGAACCACAGGACTCTATATATCACGCAACTAGACTCTAATAGACACTGACAGACACGACTTAACTTGTTTATTTGTTTAGGGGGGGGGGGTTACGAAAACTAAGGAAATCTATATTAAACTACTAAATTAAACTAGAACTAGACTAAAGACGAATAAAGACTGAGGACTTTTCTTATATGAGAACGAGACCACCTAGACAAGAATCCTGGATTGTTTTTAAGAGATTACCGATTAAGTTAAGTGCACGAGTTATGGAACCGGGATCTTAAAGTACTAAACCTATTAAGAACCATCGAGGCCCCTCGACCCTTCTCAAGGAGAAACCTGTGGAACTACCTAGGCCGTTAATCTTACCAGTTATTAGACGCCTTTCCAGTTGTCTAATTATTGTGTAAGTACCCTAATGTTGACCTATTCTTTTCCAATCCTAGATCTAGGGTAGTTTGAAGTAATTAATTTCACTTGATAGACTAATAAGACCGACAGGTAAACCAAGCCATGACCTTTTCCAAGGACTATCTAAAGCAATTCGCCGGGTAAGACCTACCAATAGCCCCTCACTTTCCAGGTATTAGGACTAGTAGAACACTAAGAATTAGCAAATTATTACTAGTTACTTCTAGGGTTTATTGGCCAATTCTCCCTAAAGAGCTAAGGTTTTCTTATGTGATATAGACACTCACCGAAATCCTAAACCCTAATATGACTCTATGTTGTGATATAGACCGTCACTAAGAATCATATGAAGCAAATAATAACAATAAACCAATTCAAAGTACGCATACACATCAAACCATTAAATCAAACCGCTTACAAAACACAATCAATCCATAATAATCATGCAAATAACATAAACGGTAAAAACTTTAAATTAACCCATTCATCAAGTCTAGGCGGTTAATAAATCTAGCCGAGCATATTCATAAACGAAAACAATTCAAAGATATTCAACAAAGAATTCATCATAACAAGTTTCGTAAGAAAAGTCAAGAACAAAGAACTAGAAAACCCGATTAAATCTTCAAGTCTTCTTCTTCGAACTCGTACTGATGATTCCTAGGCTTCGAAATCTCCAAAAAACGCTCCAAGAATGCTCAACAATCGCCCAAGAAGTCCCCAAAGTCGAATTAGGGTTTCTTTTCACGTTTTAAGATGTTTATATATGACTTCCCATAAAAAAACCCTTATTAAATTCGTAATAATTGCCAGCCAGAAGCTTCTGGCTGGGCGCCACAAAATCAGGGACTGGGTGGTGGGGTGCCACCTTGTTTTTCAGCTCATGTACTACCTTCAGACTCTCGCCAGGTGCCACAGACTTGCTTAGTGGGTGATGGGGTGCCAGAGAGTGATTTTTCAGCTCTTTAACTCTATTTCAACTCCTCGACCTTTCCAACATGCTTCAAGACTTGACACTTCAATATTTTTACTCGTTTTACTCGCTTTCTCGCATATTTGAACATCAAGACCTGCGAAACACGATTTAATCAATAGCATGCATATTCTAACGAAAAAGAAAACTAAATATAACTAAAACTATACAAACTGTACACGAATAAATGATGTATTTTGCAATACATCAATTATTAAAATCAATAGTCTATGTCATCCTATCACAAGCTACACTTGGAACGTAATGCAAACCATCAGTGTTTGGAGCCACAACACCGCACTTGATGTCTAGCTTATCATTCCAAGGTGTAAGGGTTTCGTTGACACATCCAACCCTTCCACAACTACCTCTTTTAGGATGACTATTACGTTTTCTTTTCTCATCATATGCTCCAGCTGTCTTGAAAGTAAAAGTCGGCATAGATGAGACTAAACGTATCAATGCATAGACAAGAGTTTTTGTCTTCGCGGCCTCATACTCGAGAGTTATGCAATTCTCACAATTGACACTCGTTGTCAGTCTGCCTAGTCACTTACTAAAGTGCATGCCACGGCTGCCTTTACTACTGATATAGCCAGATTCTCATTCCTTTTTCTAATTACTGTTCATGGGTCATTAATTAAATATGGAAATATACATCGAAAATACTAATTAGGATCATTTGCTTATATAAAAGATGTCTAATGAAAACAACTCCTTCATTCTCAAGTCTATACTTGAAAAGGAAAAACTTAATAAAACCAACTTTCTCGAATGGTACCGCAATCCGAGAATAGTTCTCAAGATGGCAAAAAAACTATATATCTTAGATGGCCCTGTCCCTACCGAGCCTCAAGAAAACACTGTTGCGGCTCGTAAGGCACTACAAAAGTATAACTTGGATGCCGTTGAGGTAGCCTGCCTTATGCAAGCCACCATGTCTCTTGAAATTCAGAAAAACATGGAAGATAAAGATGGTTATGACATGATCCAGCAACAACTGAAGGGCATGTTCCAGAAACAAGCCCGAGGGAGCGATATGACACCATGAAACAACTCATAAGCTGTAAAATGCTAGAAGGATCATGTGTCAGTACTCATGTGCTTAATATGAAAGGATACATTGACCAGATGAACAAACTTGGTTATCCCCTGCAAGATTAAATGGCAGCGGACTTCATCTTGAACTCTCTCCCTAGATCATATGACCAGTTCATTATGAACTATAATATGAATGCTTGGGTGAAGACTGTGGCTGAGCTACATGGTATGCTCAAAACAGCCGAGATGAACATTCCACATAAAACCAACCAAGTTCTAATGATCAAGCCTGGTGGTGTTAAGAAGCCTAATAATAAGAATAGGGATCATAAGAGCAAAGGCAAGAGAAAGGTTATTGTTGCTGCCAGAAATGCCACCAACAACAAGCATGTTGCAAAACCACACCCTCCTAAGGAGCGTCAGTGCTTTGAATGCAACCAAATGGGGCACTGGAAAAGTAACTACCCATGGGTATCTAGCCAAGCTGAAGGTGAACAAGGCCAATAACATTGGCACTTCTTCTGGTATTCTCATTTATGTTATCGAACTTTTCACTGTTTCTAGCAACACATGGGTATTTGATACCGGATGTGGTTACCACATCATTAATGTCTTGCAAGAGCCTGAAAAGTGGAAGGAACTGAAACAAGGCGACATGGAACTCATAGTAGGTGATGGAAAGAGAGTTCCAGTTCTGGCAACTGGAACATTTTGTTTTTCATGTCCTTCTAGCCTTGTAGTTACTTTGAATAACTGTTTGTTTGCACATGGTTTAACCAGAAACATTATTTTGGTTTCTTCACTTTTTGAACAAGGATTCAAGTACGTTTTTAATGGTATTTCTATTTCTGCCTACTTGAATGATATCTTTTATTTTGAGGCTAAACCTCGAAATATTATTTATGAGATTGATGTTCAAACAAGTAATAACATATATCATCTTTCTAAGCGTAACAAAGCTGGTATGAATGAAACATATTTATGGCATTGTGGACTTGGCCATATAAGTAAGGCACACATAAAATGGCTCAAATCCGAGGGGATTCTTGATTCCACTGGACAAGACTCCTTTGATGATTGTGAATCTTGCTTAGCTGGCAAAGTCACAAAGCACCCCTTCACCGGTGTTGGTGAACGGGCCAATGGTCTGCTAGGACTCATTCACACTGATGTATGTGGCCCTTTCAGAAGCATGACTAGAAACCATGAAAGATACTTCATTACTTTTACCGACGATTATAGTCAATATGCTTATGTCTATCTTATGAAGCATAAGCACGAAACTTTTGAAAAGTTCAAAGAGTTTCAAAACGAAGTAGAAAACCAACTTTCTAGAAAGATAAAATTACTTTGATCGGATCGAGGTGGCGAATACCTCAGCTTTGAGTTTCTCAATCATCTGAAAGAGTGTGGAATAATTTCAGAACCCACTCCACCTGGCACACCCCAACTTAATGGCATGAGTGAAAGGAGAAATCGAACTCTACTTAATATGGTTCGATCGATGATGTGTAGAACTAACTTGCCTCACTCCTTTTGGGTCATGCTCTTATGACCGTTGCCCGCATTGTGAATTTGGCTCCGACTAAAAAGGTAAACAAAACACCATATGAGATATGGCATGGGCGTAAACCTGATTTGGAATACCTTAGAGTATGGGGATTTGATGCATACATCACAAGTGATTCTGATGATAAGCTCGATCCTCAAGGCGAAAAGGTTGTTTTCGTTGGATACTATAAAAGACACGGATATTATTTCTACCATCCCGATGCAAATGTTATTTCCATCAAACGGAAGCGACACTTTCTCGATGAAGAACTTCTTAATCGAGGAACTGAAAATAATGTGGTTGATCTTGAAGAAATTCGAGAACCACAAACAACCGCTAATGAAGTCGGATCATTTGATCAACAAGTAGTTGTTGCCAATGAATCAAACATAAACATATGCGTTCACAGAAGTAGTAGCATTCACAAAGAACCTGATAGATACCTATGGCATCTAAATGGTCCCGAAGTCTTATTTTTAGTTGTGTCTAATGACGAACCTGCTAACTACAAATCTACAATCTTAGATCTGGAATCTGAGCAATGGCAAGAAGCCATGAACGTCGAGATGCAATCTATGCGTGATAATTAAGTATGGGACATGGTTGAGCTATCCCACGAATCTCGGGCAGTATGGAGCAAACGGATTTTCAAGAGAAAAACCGATATGCATGAAAATGTACACACCTATAAAGCACGGTAAGTTGACAGTTCTTTAAATTTTAAGAAGCTAAAGTGCTTAAAGGCTCTAATCACTTGTGTTGTAGTAAGAGTTGTTACAATGGCTTTGCTTATTGAGGAAGTAGGTCATTTCATGATATATTCAAAGGTTGGCTTTGAATTTGAAGGTATGTTAAATGTTTTGGTAGTATATCGTTTATAGCATGATTAAACATTAATTAGTTGTAAATCTTGACATCATGTTAACTGATTGTGAATGTTATTTATTAAATTTGAAGGATTTCATATATGGTTGATAAGAAAAGGCAAATATATTGGGTGATGGATTTAAAATAGTAGAGAATATTATTTTGTGTTAAGACCTTAATAAATGGGTAGTGAGCTTTCTAAGTTGTTAGACAATCTAATAGTTATCTAGTTGTGAGTTGAAATGTGGCACATGAACAAAAATATGATGATATGCGAACCTGGCCTCGTTTACTTAGGACGTGATATGGTAACTATGGTAATGATAAGAATACATGTGTGTAGTGTGTATACTACGCGTCTGGCCAGTGCAGCAGTAAACATGTGGTACTAAAGTGTTCTTAAAATTATCATAACCATGTTTGAAGTAATGAGGAATCATAACCATGTTTAAAGTATAGATGAACATGGTGGAATACATGTTGGAAATTATGCTAACAATGAAAGATGAATCACTAAGTTGTAGTGTGATCATGAAAGTCGCTAGTGAAACGTTAGCGTAAAGACTCAAAGTCGCATTTGGTTCATGTTGCGGTAAAACTAGAGTCTTAAGATTGTATGTAACCCACGTGGTCTACATGATTCACAAGTGTATGTGTTCATGTAGTTGTTGTAAATTCACTAGTGGGGTTTATGAAAGTCACAAGGTGGTAATGTGACAAATGTTGCTAAGTGGGAAAGTTGTAGGTAACCCATGTTGTTGTAAACCACAAGTAAATGATCCAATGGGATTTATAAGTTGCCAGAATGTCCATTAAGTTGTAAATGGTGTTAAGTTGTTGTTAAGTGACTAAAGTTGATATAGCCACAAGGTTGTTGTATGATAAGTATCGATATAAAATATGAGTTATTATCTAACCCATGAGATGTTAATATACTTATAAAGTTAATTGCCTCATTATGTTAGTATTGAAATAGATAAAGCATTAAATGACTCAATAAGTTTCTAAAGGAATCATAAGTAGTATGTGACCCATTTAGGGTTTTGGGAATCATGAACCGCCATATATTATACATAATGAAGAGAGAGAAGTAGTGGGGCATGTGTTGAGCAACGGCCTAGAAGCCGAACAGGGTAGGCCTCTGGATGCAGAAAACAGGCCCAGTTACATCACATGCAGGACCAAACGCGGTAAGAAACCCAAGAAAAAGGCTCAAAACTTAATTATCCCTGATCTAAATCAGGAGCCGGAGACTTCAAACACTTCGGACCCGTTCAACCTCGAGGAGATCTTCCATTTGGAGGAGGAGGTTAACAGGATGATGGAAACTGGTCCAAGATGTAGTATACACAGGGAGGCGTCGGAAGAAATTGCGGGGGAAGAGCAGGTTCGCTTTAATTTTGAGGAAGAAGTCTCTCGTACATTGGAATTTGGGGCCTGTCTGGGGATAGGTGTGGATGGATTTGAGAATCATGTGAAAAAATTGATTTGGAGGAGATGGAGTTGAACCGAGATCAATGAATTTTATCTTAATCAATATCAATGGGAGTTTGGTGTCGATTTGGGAGCCGGATGGAATTGGTTAAGTTTTGATGATGTAGGGCTGTTGTAATTGTCTTTGTGTTCTATCGTTTTTGTTTTTCCTGTTTTGTTCCCAATGTCTAGCTGGCTCTTTATATATATATATATATATATATATATATATATATAGGATAATGCTTAGTAAGAAACCCCATTATTTTAGAAAACTTAGCAAACTATATATGTGGCTTACATTTTGCCACGTTGCACAGACCCCTTTCTATTACTTTTGACATCAAGGTTATATTAGTAAATTACATTAACCCCCAAGCACTATCCCCAATATGAATTGACATGTTCATTAATTGCCCATCAAATCGTACCATTCACCCTCCCCCATATTTCTTTTTCATATTTTCCTTTATATCTTCTTCATCATTCATCAGAGAAACCCCATTTCACTTTTACTCCAAATTAGCAAGTAACTCCATTAATATCCATGGAGACAAATCCACCAACCTCAGAATTAATGTCACCGGTCCGTAGTTTCCCAACCTTCGATGTGATTCTGGAAGATGATTTGAGTTCTGCATCTAATCTTCATGTAACTACTGTTAATTCTTGCTATGAGAATATATGTCAAGAAAATGGAAGCAGTTATAATCCAAATCATCAAAATACTTTGCTCATCCTCCTCCAAGTCAAAGTCAACCACTAATCAAGAAAAAAAAGAAGTGTTCTAGGCAACCCAGGTTTAAATCTCTGAAATATTTAATCTTGTTTCCTTGCTTTTCACAATTTTCAAAAAAAAAAAAAGACGAAAAAATATCAAAAATTATTCATAAAACCTGGTTGTTAATAGGTTTTTGTGTAATGGTTGTTTTAGAGATGAAACATGATTTTTTTTTTTGTTAAAATGGTTCTTAAAAGGGGTTACTTGCTAATGTAATTTACAGGTTTTTATTTTTGTGTTAAAAAGTTATGCTTGGTTTGCATATGAACTGATTTTTGGTTGTGTTGTGATTTTATTTGAGAAAAAGATTGCAATTTAGCTAAAAAGTTGTGATGTTGTTTGAGAAAAAGATTTTCTGGCTATGAATGTGTTAATAGTTATGTGTGGTTAACGACTTAACGGTTATCTTATCTTTTTGTTATTAGGATGGTGATGGATACAAGGGAAACAAGATCCAATTCTCGGGACCGTTGGTTTCGTCAAACGTGGATCAGATGCTTAAGGATCATGACCATGTTTAAGTTACAGCACAACACAACTAACACGTGTTATAGTTTGAACTTCAGGACATGCATGTGTTACATGTGACATGAAACCCATGTACAATGTAACACGTATTAGTGCTATGTATTTTTGTTTACTAGTAATATGTAATGTGAGACTCTTCTTGTTTTCTCTAGTACACGATGTTAAAACGGTCTAGACTTAACACATTTTCTGTTGGAGGCGCCCGTATTTGTACCTTTACTGTTACAGTTACTATTGAAGTTTATGCATCCATTCTAGAAGTCTTAACACATGTTATAATAGAGGCTTAACACACGTTATATCAGGTTTACTCTGTTGTTATTAAGTTACTATTGGAGTTTATTCATCCACTGTGGAAGTCTTTACACACGTTATAATAGATGCTTAACACACGTTATACATTTCAGTCGCTTAACACATGTTACAGTATGTATATACACATCATGGAGTTTTGGAAACCAATAGCTTATACATGACACCATGTTAGGTTAAACCAAGATTATAACAGAGGGTTAACACATTTTATCCCAGGTATACGGTGTTACGATATTAACTTGTATGTTCCATATTAACTTGTACACGTTTTTACTATCAGTATATGCACATCGTAGTGTTTTGCAAACCACTTTCATATACATGAATACAAGTCGGGTTACAACAAGATTATAATGGTGGAGGCGCCCGTATTTGTACCTCTACTGTTACAGTTACTATTGAAGTTTATGCATCTATTCTAGAAGTCTTAACACATGTTATAATAGAGGCTTAACACACGTTATATCATGTTTACTCTGTTGTTGTTAAGTTACTATTGTAGTTTATTCATCCATTATGGAAGTCTTAACACACGTTATAATAGATGCTTAACACACGTTATACATTTTCAGTCACTTTAACACATGTTACAGTATGTATATACACATCATGGTGTTTTGGAAACCACTAGCTTATACTCATGTATTCAGGTATAACAGAGGCTTAACACATTTTATTCAGGTATACGGTGTTACGATATTAACTTGTATGTTCCATGTTAACTTGTTCACGTGTTACGATCAGTATATGCACATCATGGTGTTTTGCAAACCACTTTCATATACTTGAATACAAGTCGGGTTATAATGGATGCTTACATGTTATCATATGTATACAAGTGGGGTTACAACAAGATTACGATATTAACTAAGCTCCCCATTAAACTCATCGCCCCCGTCGACTGTTTTCACCCTTGTCACATGTTAAGCAATTACATGTTCCGAACAGACAAATTGTAACACATGTTAGATCAGTATATACACATCATGGTGTTTTGTAAACCACTAGCTTATACATGAATACAATATTATATATTCCAAAATTACCGGTACATGTGTTACCATAAATGGCTCGTTTCATATTACACGTTACATCATGGTGTTCTGTTACAGCATGAACCACCAACACATGCTATAAATGAACGAAGACATCTTTCCCAAAGGATGTGACTTATTCAATGTCCCCGCATTAACGTCGCCTACATCCATCCAGCTTGTCAATTCAATATATTTTATGGATCTGTTTCTGTAAATCAACACACATTATATATCATTCTAACAGGTGCTTAACACATGTTATGGGTCTGTCTCTGTAAATCAAGCAACCCAACAAAAAAAAAAAACAATTATTGTTAAGATCAAAAGCCCCAAACCAACAAAAAAAACCCGTTCAAAATCTCATCCTAAAGTTTTGGATTTATTTAAATCCATCAAGCTTGTCAATTGAATATCTTTATGGGTTTGTTTCTATAAATTAACACACGTTATATAAGATTCTAACAGGGGGCCTAACACATGTTATGGGCCTGAGTCTGTGAATCAAGCAACCAAAAAAAAAACACTTACTGTTCAGATCATAAACCCAAACAAGCAACCCAAACCAACATAAGAACAGCTACTGTTAAGATCAAAAGCCCCTAACAAGCAACCAAACCAACAAAAAAAAACTCGTTCAAAATCTCATCCTAAAGTTTTTGATTTATTTAAAATACATGAACATTAACAATGGATACCCCATTAACCATTACTAAAACACTTTCAGCACATAAAAACATATTAACAACCATTTCAACAAAAAATCAAGTGTGAAATGATATTTCAAGAACACTTACCGGATCTATACCCGTCCGATGAACACGAAGAAGGGTCTTCAAACCTTCTTCTCTCACACACACTTGAACATTCAAATCTCTCTCTCTCTAAAAAAATAAAGATTATAGATGAACATGATGAAGATTGTTGTTTCTCTCTCTAAAACAAAAAAATTCATCTCTCTAAAAACCTTCATCCTGCCGTCGTTCTCTCTCTAAAACAACAATCTTCAAACATTTTTCTTTCTCACGATGTAGATCTGAACATGAAGATCGAAACTTGTGTTTGGTGTTCATCATGATCTTGATTGAAGAGAGAGGAAAGAGGAAAGAGGAGAGAGGAGAGAGGAGAGAGGAGAGAGAGATAACATGTGTGTAAGAGAAATAATCAATGGTACAAAATGACAGTCCTTTTTATTTCCCATTGTGTATGTTCACTTCCGAAAATGCCCTTGGATGGTACAAAATGGCAGTCCTTTTTATTTCTTTTTATTTTTATTCATACCAAAATAATCATGGCCTTTGATCAAGTTTGATGTAAGCTAATCAATGGTTCACAATGGGTTTCCATAGTTTTCTTAAAAAGATAGGGTTTCTTATATAACCAAGCCCTATATATATATATATATATATAGTGATTTGCCGTTCAAAAAGAAAAAAATAGAATAGAATAGAACTAGAATATGCCAAAATACTAAGGGGGTGTTTGGTTCGCATGAATTCAATGAAATTTAAGGGAATTGGAATTTGAATTCCATCTTTTAAGATGTCTGGTTCACAGAATTTGATGGAATTGGAATCCAAATTCCAATCTTCATGTGTTTGGTTGACAATGGAATTGGAATTGGAATTACGCATGAATTCCTTCAAATTCCTTTAACTAAAGGAATTCAAAATCCTTCCTATAGGTGAAGGAATTAAAGTAAATTTATTGGAATCTTCAACCGTTTCAACCCGAACCATTTCGACGCGAACCGTTTCAACCCGTACCGTTTCGAATCGAACCGTTTCGACGCGAACCGTTTCGACCCGTACCGTTTCGACGCGAACCGTTTCGACCTGTACCGTTTCGAATCGAACTGTTTCGACGCGTAGTGTTTCGACCCGTACCGTTTCGAATCGAACCGCTTCGACCCGAACCATTTCGACGCGAAGCGTTTCGACCCATAATGTTTCGACCCGAACTAGTGGGTGTGGGTGCCAAGGTGATGGATTCCAATTAATTTAACAACCAAACACAACAAAAATGGAATTGAGATTCCAATTCCAACAATTTTCAATTCCAATTGGAATGTTTAAATTCCAAATGCAATTCCTTCAAATTCTAATTCCTATACAAATTTCAATTCCAATTCCAAATCATTCCACGGACCAAACGCCCCCTAAGTGTTTTAACGAAATGTGGTTTGATCCGTTAGTACTGAGGGTTGCGTTGTTAATACGAGTATGGTCTAAAGTCATTGCACGAGGCCATAAAATCACAAGGTTTTGTTGATACACAATTCTAAATAAGAATCATAAAGTGTTGTTAAAGATCGCTAGGTTTATATGGTGACAAAGGCCTAGTTGAAGCCACAAAGTTGAAAAGTGAAGAGGTATATGTACACACATGTCACGGGGACCATACTACTTTCTAAGCTGGCGTCCACATCACACAAGCGCATCTAGAAGGTCCTAGAACCTTCTGGAAGAAACCACCTGGTGACAAGAAAGATGCTCCTGACAAAAAGGACAACAGGTGGCACCAATGGATAGACGCCAGCAGCGATTGTAAGATCCTTGGAGGACAGGCCGACAGCCAGTACAAGCGAGCGCCCACCTGGAACAAATGACCAAGCGCCACGTCACCTCTGGGACTGACGACGCCAGAGGGGACATAAAGGATATTCCTCATGGTCGGACAGCTGGCGAGCACTGGCAGGCCTCCTTCTCCTTCATCATTCTCTGGCTATAAATAGAGGACTTCACCTCCGGGTTTAAGGATTCGATTTCTCACTCTCTTACTCTTAACACACACTTATCCTCAAAACAAATACTTATTCTCACGCCGGATGGTGGTCACATGGAGAACCCCCCTATTCCCCTCGTGGCGAGCCACCGGTAATGTTGTTTTGCAGGACATTCCCCAAAGGATCAACTTGACGGCGAGTGAAAGATATAGATTGAACCACTTTTCATGAGACGACCGGCTGGAATAACCTAGTGTTAACCACTGTTTCATCAAAAAGGTAATTTTATCAATATATGTATATATTTAGTAAACGTCTGTCATTAAGGTCGTAATTTGTTAATAGCCCACTAAGTTGTCAGTTGTTGGGTCAAGAATGTCGATCTGTTACTTATAAAGTTGCAAGTAAAGTTTTAGCTTGCTATATGATTTATTTGGTCGTCAAAGGAGCCAATGTTATTGTTAACTATATAGCCTCTTGTATACGTCAATATCATTCATATGGTTTAAGGAGTAGTGACAATTTACACGTTGATATAAGAATTTCGTGCTACCAATAAAGTGATCTGATCATTTCTTGTTGCATTATGGTTTGAGTCGTGACATGGATAACCCAGTTGGTGAAATGCTGCTTGTAAAAATTCCGCGTAGGCTCTGATTAGTTGCTAATTAATCACTAATCAGAGGTTCATCGGGTAATGGCCGATTAAACACTAGGCGGTCAATGGTGGTCCTATTCCGGCCAAATTCTGACCAGATACCAGCCAAATTTCGATCAAACCTTATAAATTCTCTCTAATTACTTAAAAAGTGGGTCAACAAGGGGTTAAAACATGTCTTTTTAGAAAAATCACATATAAAAATGTATGTGTATATATATAAAAATAAAAATGACATATAAAAATCCCAATCCGGTTAATCCAGATTAACCGTTAGTCGGTACCTCATTGACCAACTAGCGCCTACCGATCTTGATGTATATCGATTGGTAATAGTTGACTAGTAATTTGTATATTCTAAAATGTACTGGTTGTTTCTACTTTTGATTCGTTGGTGAACAAAATTATGGCATTTTATTATTGGATTCTAAGTTGTAAGGTGTTTTAATTGTTACTCGAGTCGAGGTGTTATCTACATAGTGCATTAACTTCATTTGGTTGTGGTAATTTTGTTTAGAATTATGTACGAGTTGCACAGGATCGAAAATGACAAATTTAAGGCCAAAATGGAGTTTTAGAATTGTATTTGGGCGTATGATACGCCCCCTCCCCCTGCGCGTCCTGCGCGTCGTTTTTCTTTGATACGTTTCATTCAGTTTTGTTGTGTTTTCAAGTATTTATATGATTATACTAATCATTTATGTTGGACATAGGTAAAGTTCTCGGGCAAGATGGTGGATCACGGTCAGTGGCGAAGCTTAAGATTTCTGAACGGGGGGTCGAAAACGTATACACCTAAAAAAATTATAAAACCGGGGGGTCGAAAACATATGTGCCTAAAAATTCTATACGAAAACTACATACCGGACACTACTGAGCGAAAAGTTCAGGGGGTCGGGCGCCCCCAGGCCCATACAAAGTTGCGCCCCTGATCCCGATCAAGCGCTTGAGATGAATAAATAACACACATCTTGAAGTCGAAAGCATTATTAAATAATAAAATAGCGGGGTTTTATCTGCCGTTTAATAACAAATGCAATGGCAGATTTCACAACTAAATTTGACAAAAAGAAATACTGAATAGCGAGATATGTGATAATTTTTTTGTTTGTATTTTTTATGTTTATGCTTATTTACAATTTTTCTCGATACGATTATGTTTGTTAGCCCAGATTATAGATATAAAAGCCCAGTTTAAATTAGAACGTGTACGTCATTGGTCCTTTCACCTTGGTAATAATAATAAATTATGGTGGCCCAATTGTATTAATATATACAAGTCGTCGAGTCACAAAAGTGAAAGAAATAATACCAATCCGAATAGTTGGGGAAGGTTCAAATGAAAACTACTATTTAATGCGAAAATTCGAAAACTAACTAAAAAAGTCTAAAAAACATACCATTTTTGTTTACCAATTTTCGCTATTTTTTGTATATATAAAAAAAAACTTTGTTCAAAAAAAAAAAAAATTGTAGTGCACATGTGTCATAGTTCACATATGTATTATTACACATGTGCATTACAAAAAAAAAAATTTCTGTAAAAAAGTTTTTTTTTATATATAAAAAATAGCAATTTTTAATAAAAAAATTGTAAAAAAAATATTTGTATGTTTTTTTAGGGTTTTTTAGTTAGTTTTCGAGTTTCGCGTTAAAAGTGATTTTCATTTTAACATTCCCCTTTAATTGTATTGGTGAATTAGATAAAGTGTAGAATTATAGGAGATTAGACCATGGGGTGTGGTTTTCTCTTTCCCTAAGTCTAAGTCCGTCTCGACGCCACATCACTCTCTCTTCCACCTCACCATCCTTCCCAAGTTGGGGGTGTGGCTCCCCCTTCCATTTTTTAATTTCCTTTTTTTAATACTTAAATGCAAGAAAAATATAAAAACTTCTCATTAAGATTAAAAAAAGTACATAAACTAGAATAAAAGTGACATATATTTTTTTTAAAGTCATAATTTTAAAAAGCAAATTTGAAGGAGCTTTTTAAAATTAAAACATTAACATATATAACTAAAAATAAATTTGAGAGGTATTTTTAAAATTAAAACTAGATTCTAAGGTGTATAATTTAACACTAAAACAAACTTGAGGAGTTTTGCAACTTAAAAAACAAACTTGAGGGTTGTATTTAAAACGTAAACCTTCTTCCTCCCCTTCTCCCTAAACCTGCTCCCCTTCCTCATAAACCCACAAAAAAAGAGAATAACAAAAATAGAGAAATAAACAAAAACAAATCATCATTGGAGAGAACGGGGAATATCTCCCGTCGGCACCGAAGTATGGACGGGGGCGGTGTTCCCCGTCGGGGACCCCCTCCACGTCGGCATCCCGAAGATTGTTCCTGAACCATACCCCATGGTTTTATCTTATGGGTTCAATTCTCATGATATATAAGCTTAGCCATTAAAAGAAAAAAAGGCATGAGTAATTTCATCAGTAGCCACGTATTCATTATGGTTGGGCCTTAGGGTGGGCAGGGAGGACCACCGGCCCGGGCCCGATACTTCGAAGGGCACGTTATTTTAAAAAAAATCCGATATGTAAATGTAAAAATAAATAAATTAATATAATATACTCATACAAACACCAACATTGACCCACTTACAAAACTATTTTTATGGTTTAAATTAGTTATTAGCCTATTTCCATTAGGTTTAAACCTTTAATGAGCCCAATACCCAATTTCGTTAAGGCCTAAGGACACGTTTTTTCGAGCTCGAACATGGTACATAAATTCCCAAGACCGGCCCTGGTATTAGTTAGGAATATTGGATTCTAATAATCCCAACTATTTGCCGTTGGCCGCCAACAGTCCCAACTTCAAAAATAACCATTGCCAGTCCCAACTATTGACATATTGGCCACCAATGGACCCTGACTAACAGAACCCTAACGCCGTTAGTCTCCGGTCGCCGGAAAACCGTTTTTGTCTAGAAAAAGGTTTTTATAGGTCCGATCTAAGGTTACAAAGAGGTTTGGGTCGAAAATGTTGAGTTTTCCGGCCAAAAAGTTGAGTTTTCCGGCGGAAAAGAAGTTTTCCAGCGACTTCAATAATTGGGGCTTTTAATAGAAAAAGGTTCACAAAGGTCCATAATAAGGTTACAAAGAGATTCGCGACGAAAATGTTGAGTTTTCCGGCAAAAAACCGTTTTTCCGGCAACCAGAGACTAATAGCGTTAGAGTTCTGTTAGTCAGGGTCCATTGGAGGAAAATATGTTAAAAGTTAGGACTGCCAGTGGTTATTTTTAAATTTGGAACTGTTGGAGGCGTTTTATATAGTTTAATGTCATAAAAAACTATACCATAAAAATTAATTCTCTTTGATTTGATTATAGTACTATTATTATGTATTGACAAAAACGACATTTTTGGGAGAAAAAGAAAACGTTAATACAGTATGCGTATTGATGACGGGGTAGCCCAAGACCAAAAATAAATGACTTCAATACATAAATGCCCGAAAGGCAAAATGGTTCGAAGGTTAAAAACCTAGGGAATTGAGATAAAGTAACACGGAACAGTAAATAGTCATGTCTCTGGATTACTTAACCAACTCACCAGCCGCAAAAGCAATGCAGGTCCACAGAGCACACTCTTTTATCCGCGGGTCAAAAGGCTTCAACCCCCGAAAGGGTAAGTCCCCCACTGCAAGCATGGTCACTAGTCAAATGCATTCCTCTTTGAGTGATGTCTTCTCCTATATATTAGACACTTCATTTACTAAGCATGACATTCCTGGCCAGCCCTGATTCCTGAGATCTCTGGTCATTCACTTCGAGTACTTGCTTCATGTGAGTTACTTTTTTTCACAGTCAACACACACATTCCTTTTGCTCATTCATCCAAATCTGAGCACGCTTTAGAGAAGGATCTTTAGCAAACAACAAAAATAAACTAGTGAACCTCTCTCCACGTCTTGCAAACGTGGGGGAACCCCACGACCTGCGTTAGGCAAAGTTGAACCCTTCAACCCTTTTGCCTAAGCAGCCCAGCTACTATCCTTGGTCTATTATTTGTTGCATCAATAAGTTGGCGCCCACCGTGGGGCTACGCCACTATTTCTCTTCAAAAGGCCTAGTAGTGTAGCTCCATTATCTCAAAATTGCCATGTCAGAAAGTGGATCATCGGGATAAGTAAATCAGGTCCCAAACACCTCTACCCCAGGTACTAGCCAGACTCATGTGGCTATACCAACTTCTTTTCGACTCCGGGAAACACTCCCGAGTTTCTCACTTTCAACACTCCAACTCCATCCAGATCCGGGGTCCCTTACACTAATGTTGGTGTCTCTAGCACCCCCTCACATGTTGAACTTACCCCTGAAGGGGTCGCTAACAACTTCCTTGAGTTGAGGTCTCTTCTCAACCAATATGTGAGTAAGGAAAGAGACAAGGGAGTGAGGATTCGTTTGGATTATGATGAGCCATAACCAACACTATCTCCTGGACCTCCTATCCCTCCTTTTGCATCCAGGGATGAGGCTGGTCCCAGTAATCCTCCTCCAAAACCTAACCCTTATTTATCTGCAAGGCCAAATCCTACAGCATATCCTTTCTTTTCATCCCAGCCAGCCACAAATGGTGCTCCTTTGGGCCATGAGCTGACCCTTGATCAGCTCCTATAGTTCCCAGTGACAAGTATTCCACCCTCAACAACAACTTCATGGGAACAGGCCTTGTCAGTGCTCCCCTTGGCACGAAGTGCCGTTATGAGTACTCCCTTGGGAGTTAACTGCTCAGTTGCACCCGGAAGCCTTCAAGGCTTTAACCTTATGCCACAGATGATGACCCAGATGATGGCCAGCTTCCCGTGGCAGCATTTTATCAATCAAGTGTTGGCCACTCAGGGGAACAACAATAATAGCAACAACGCGGGTGCAAGGGTTGAAGAAGATTTGGCCAAACCTTATAAGCCAAGTAACCTCTCATGCTTTTCACAGCAGATAGCCGATTATGATTTCCAAACAAAGATCAAAATGCCGGTCCACATCAAAACGTATGATGGGACTGAAGATCCTGAATACCATCTTCAGATCTTTACTGGTGCCGCAAGAATTAAGAACTGGTCGAATGCAGAATGTTGTTTAATGTTCATGCAAGCCCTTGTCGGATCAGCCAGAATCTGGTTCAACGATTTACCTGCTCGAAGCGTTCGAAGCTTCGATGACCTCAGCAAAGGATTCCTGGCCAATTTATCCCAACAGAGGCGGTATGTTAAAGATGCTACAGTGATCTTTCAGATCAAACAAAGAGATGATGAAAGCCTTCGAGAGTTCATAGAAAGATACAAAAAGGAAGGTCTAACTTATGTGGGAGCAGACGAAAAAATGAGGGTGGCCGGTTTTATGAATGCCATCACATCCAAATATCTCACAAGAGATTTCAACAAATCCCTGCCCAAGACCTTGGAAGAAGCTCTCGAAAGGGCTGAAGCCCACATCCGGGGAGAGGAGGCAATAGACATTAAAGAGCAAAGGAAAAGAGGATCCAGCTGGCGAGGCAACAACCCAGCTAGAAAAGGGGGAACTTCAACTCCTATGATAGACGCCAAAAGGGTTCAGACCATCGAAGGTCTGAAGGCCGGAACCCTTCCAGCAGGGAGAACGGCATAAGTTTCACACCTCTCACCAAGACTCCTCAAGAAATCCTAGCAACAGAAGAAGTCAAGCAAAGCTTTCAGCCTCCTAGGCCTCTCCCCAAAAGCAGAAAGAACGAAAACTCCACACAATACTGTGAATTTCATGAAGAAAAGGGCCACCACACTAATGATTACTTCCAGATTAAGAAAAGGATTGAAGAAGCTGTTAAGTCCGGGGAACTTGCTCACTTGGTGAAAGGAGTAAGGGACAAAAAGGCTGAAGGAAAGGGCAAGGAAGTCAATATGGTGGATTTTGATGGAAGGGTTCCACACAAGAAGCAACGGTTGGAAGCTTGGGAGCTTCAGTATGTTTGCTTTCCTCCAACAGAGAAAGACCCTCTTTCAAACCCCCTTGTAATAGAAGCAACTGTGGGAACATTGCAAATGAGCAGAGCATACATAGACACTGGTACTGCCACCGCAATCATGTTCGAAAAGTTCTTTAACCGCTTGAGCAATGAAGAACGTTAAAGGCTTCAACCCTCTGGGACCTCCATAAAAGGTATTGCCGATATACCCCTTAAGCCTTTAGGGCAACTGACACTTAATGTTCGTTTCAGCGAAGGACAGAAGGAAAGAATCCAACCACTCACCATTGTGGTTATCAACATACCTTCAAACTATGATGTAATCATTGGAAGGCCGGGGCAGTGTGCATTCTATATGGCCGTGTCTGTTGGCCATGGCACTGTCAAATTTCCCACCGAAAGGGGAATAGAAACCCTTCAACCTTCTTAGGAGGCCTACCTGCTTGAATGAGAAAGTTCCAAAAGTGAAGAAGACAAACAAAGGCTAATCATAAATCCTAAGTACCCTGAACAGAGGATAAGGGTCAACCCAAGCCTTTCACAAGAAACCCTCTCGTATCTTGAAAAGTTGCTAACACATTACAGTGATGTCTTCGCTTGGTGTCCGGAAGATATGACAGGGATCCCTCGAAGCATTGCTGAACATGAGTTGAGAATACCACCTGATGTCAAGCCTGTTGTCCAAAAGAAACGAATTCTAGCCCCTGAAAGAAGCTTGGCTGCATGTCAAGAGGTTGAAAAGCTTGTGTCAGCTGGCATTCTCCGAGAAGTCAAGTATCAATCCTGGGTTGCAAACCCGGTCATGGTTCGAAAGCCAGACAATTCTTGGAGAATGTGTATAGACTTCAAGGATCTCAACAAGGCTTGTCCCAAAGACTGCTACCCATTACCAGAAATTGATCTCAAGGTTGACTCCCTCTTCGGTTACCCCTTTAAGTGTTTTCTTGATGCTTACAAGGGTTACCACCAAATCCTCATGAAGGAAGAAGATGAAGAAAAGACCGCGTTCGACACTGACAAAGGGATCTTTTGTTATCAAAAGATACCTTTTGGTCTCAAAAACGCTGGAGCAACCTACCAACGTCTTGTTGACAAGGCCTTTGCAACTCAAATTGGTAGAAACATGGAGACATATGTCGATGACTTGGTGATCAAAAGCAAGACGGAGTATCAGATGCTTGACGACATCCAAGAAACCTTCAAGAATCTAAGGAAGGTCAACATGAAACTCAACCCTGAGAAATGTTCATTTGGGGTTGAGGAAGGAAAATTCTTGGGGCATATTGTGGGAAAACAAAGCATTAAAGCTAATCCAAACAAGGTAAAGGTTGTTCTTGAAACCAAACCACCAAGAAGCAAGAAGGAGGTGGAAAGCTTAAACGGGAAGCTTGCAGCCTTGAAGCGTTTTACCTCAAAATTGGCTGAAAGGTCTTTACCCTTTTCCAAACACTCAAGGGTTGCACCGATAAGAAGGACTTCAAATGGACTGAGGAGGCAGAGGAAGCCTTCAACCAGATGAAGCAACACCTAGCTTCCCTACCCGGCATTGCAGCCCTAGAAACGGGAGAATTAATCTCAGTATACCTTTCGGTTGCTGAAGAAGCAATAAGTGTGGTGCTCACAATCGAACGAGACAAGGTTCAGGTACCCGTTTATTTCTTCAGCAAAACTCTAAAATTGACTGAAATTAAATATCCTCCCCAGGAAAAACTTGCCCTAGCCCTAGTTCAAACAGCTAGAAGGCTTCGAAGGTATTTCCAAGCACACCCTATACAAGTGGTCACCGACCAACCCATTAAGAGTGTGCTTGAAAACCCAGAAAACTCGGGACGATTAGCCAAATGGGCAGTGGAACTAGGTGAACATAAAATCACCTATGTCCCAAGAAAAGCCATCAAAGCCCAGGTCTTGGCTGACTTCATTGTAGAAGTCCCAAAGCAAACAATCACTGAGGTGAACACAGCTGCCACTGAACCCTCAAACCTTGAAGCCTGGAAGCTTTTTACCGATGGGGCTTCAAGCGTTGAAGGGTCAGGAGCTGGACTCATTTTAATCAACCCAGAAGGGTTGGAATTCACGTATGCTCTCCGTTTTAATTTTTAGACCACCAACAACGAGGCTAAATACGAGGCATTGATCGCCGTCTTAAGACTAGCTAAAGAAATGAAGGTCCAAAAGCTTGAAATGAAGGTCCAAAAGCTTGAAGTATTCACAGATTCGTTGCTAGTCTCAAGTCAAGTGAATGATAGCTACATTGAAAAAGAGCCCAACATGAAAAGATACAAAGAAAAATCCAAGGAGCTGATGAATACCTTCCAAACATGTAGCATCAAGCAAATTCCCAGGTCTCAAAACAAGAAGGCAGATGCCTTAAGCAAGCTTGCATCTCTCACATTCGCTCACCTTACAAAGAAGGTATTGGTAGAAGTGTTAAAGGCTCCATCAATTGATGAGTTGGAAGTTCAAGATGTAATCACCGAAGAAGATCCAAATTGGAAGTTCAAGGTGAATTGCCTAGTGATCAAACAGAGGCTGAAAGGGTTAAGATCAAGGCAAGGCAGTATATACTACAAGGTGAAACCCTCTACAGAAATGGTTACCTTGCACCCTTGCTAAGGTGTGTTGGCCCTGAGCAAAGTCAGTATTTGGTCAAAAAGGTTCATGAAGGAATATGCGGAGCTCATTTTGGAGCTAGATCGGTGGTTGCTAAACTCATGAACCTTGGGTATTTTTGGCCCTCAATGCACCGTGATACCACTGAGCAGCTAAGGAAGTGTGATGCCTGCCAGATTCATGCACCTGTCCCAAAAAGTCCCAAACATGATCTTGTCCCAATAACCTCAGCATGGCCATTCTACAAATGGGGCATGGACAATGTCGGTCCATTCCCCCCAAGCAAAGGTGGAGTAAAATTTTTGTTGGTGGCCATAGATTATTTTACCAAGTGCCTGAGGTTAAACCACTTGCAAAAATCACGGGCAAGCAAATCATTGACTTCGTTTGGGAAAACATTATTTGCCGTTATGGATTACCGGGAATGCTTGTCACCGACAATGGAAAGCAATTTGCTGAGAAGCCTTTCAGCGTTTGGTGTAAAGAATTCAGAATCAATCAGGTTTTCAGCTCAGTGGCCTACCCACAGTCAAACGGTCAAGTAGAAAGGACGAATCGAAGCATAGTGGAAGGTATCAAAACAAGATTGGGAAGGTATGAAAGCAACTGGCTTGAAGAATTGCCAAGTGTTTTATGGGCCATTCGAACAACCGAAAAAACAAGCCACAAAAGAACACCCTATAACCTGGTATTTGGGTCCGAGGCTGTGATTCTAGCTGAAATAGGAGTTGTAACACAACGAATCATCAACATAGATCCCGAAACAAACCAAAAAGATACAATGTTGAACTTACAACTCCTAGAGGAAGCGCGAGACCAAGCCGCAATTCAAGAAGCCAAATACAAGCAACGAATGGAAGCCTACTACAACAAGAGAGTCAAGAATGAACGTTTCAAGCCAGAAGACCTGGTGCTCAGAACCAATGAAGCTAGCAAAAAAGAGAACCAAGGAAAGCTCGGCCCAAAATGGGAAGGCCCGTATACCATCCTTGAAGCACATAAGGGTGGATCTTACAAACTAGCAGACTCAGAGGGTAAAAGGCTTCCAAGGCACTGGAATGGAAAAACCTTGAAAAGGTTCCATGTCTAAATGGGAAAGATTGGTTTGTATTTCACAAAGTTGCATTTCAAGAGTTGAACTATGAACACCTTTTGTAAAAATACCTCTTGAATGAATGAAGTTGTTTTATCAAATTTGTCTTTCTATCCTAAGATCAGGTTGAGAACCTAGCAAGAAACTCCATGGCAAGGGCTATGTAAGGGGTTGAGCTCCCAGGCCACATCGCTCAATAGGTTCAAGGGTTGAATGAACCTATATAAGGGGTGAGTTCCTAAATCAATACAACTCCATGAGACTTATTACCAAAAACAAAATGGTCTCATAGACGGGTTTGAACAGCCTACACCAAACGTTCCTTAAGCCTTAGAAAAACAACCAACAAACAGGCTTACAAAATCAAATAAAAGAAAATGATGAATAGGATAGGTGCTATGTCTTCTTGTTAAAAATACCAAGGCTAAGTGACTGCAGCACTGAACCCTTTAAGATATAAAAAACATAAAGACAACACAAACTCGACAAAGACAAACTATAAGAAAAAAGAAGTAACTTAAGGAACAATGCAACCACCTGAACAAAAAGTTATAAAAACCCAAAGATACAAACCAAGCAAAATCACAAATCCAAGAAGCCTTGAAGACTTCAAGCCACATACATGACAACTCAAAACCTTAACGGCTTCAACCTACATACGGGATCGCCAAAAAGGTCAAAGGCTTAAAGCCAAACAAGCTGCCTTAACAAAATAGGCACAAGTATGAAAAACACAGCACAAAGAAAATAGTTAAACATAGCATCATAGCAAAGAAAGCCTTGAAAGGCTTTCAACCATCCAAACACAAGTTAAAACAAGTCCTAGTGACTTGTAAGTTCAGCAATTGTTCAAACAGCCATACCGTCCTAAAACACAACCACATAACAGGAACCTTAAGGGTTCCTGCAAAACCTAATATTGTTTAAAGTTAATATTACAAACCACAGATTGTTTTAAAAAGTGCTAAGAAAGCTACGAACATCATGCATCAGTAGAAGGCTTAGAAGCACTAGAGCTGTTACCTTTGGCCTTCTTAGTCTTCTTGATCTTCTTAGCCTTCGAGCCCTCACCACCAACAGCTGAACCCTCCAAGCTGGCATCCTTAGGAGTATCAAGTTCTCCAGAAAAGGTATCTTCGCTATCTCCTGAGTAGGAACGTTTCCTTGAAAGAGAGCTAAGCACTTCGACACATACCTTCTCATTAAGACCATCTGGCTTTAGTTCCTGCAGGATAGAGAGGGGCTTACCATAGCAAGAAGCAACCTGGCTCACATACGGGTATGTTAACCTCTCCATTTGCTCAACGGAACCCTTGAAGATATCGGAAGCCTCAGGACGGTACAAAGGAGATTTTTCCAAAGGATGGCCAGACTGATGAAGCTTATAACCTGCAATGAGACCTTGATGTTTACCCAGATTGAGCAGCTTAGTGTAAACTTCACCAAGAGCAGAATTGAACTCTTTAGAGTGAAGAAGATAGGTAACAACTTGATGAAAGCCCTGCTCAATAAGCCACTGGTTATCCCCAATGGCTTGGGCAACCAAAGCCTTCAAGCCATCTTTTTCTCATCAAAGGCCTTTTGTTGAACAACTAAGGCCTCCCTGTCAAATTTTAGCTTCAATCGATCGGCTTCAAAACTCTTTTGAGATCACTCATCTCAATTTCATGTCTTCTTGTCAGCCCACCCACCTTCTTGACCCAAGCCAGCTCTTTTTCAAAAAAACTATCAATCTCCTTCTTCATAGCGGCAATCGAAGCTTTTATCTTTTCCTTCTTCTTGGAGGCTTCCTCATACTCCTGCATGCCTTTGGCAAAACGAGTAACACCTTCAGCCAACAGGGTCGAAAGGTTGCAGGAACTCAACATCATCCTAGAAATAAGATGATCAGCTTCCATCTCAGATATAGCGCTTCGAACACTGGGAGGAGCGAAGTGAGCTAAGGCCTCAGCACAAACAGCTGGGTCTTTGAAACTATCACCAACTTTAACTCCCCAGTTAGGCACATAAACATCCTGACCCTCTGAACCTTCGAAGCTCTCAACGCTTTTGACTGACGAACCTTGAATAGTAGGAGTGCTACCTTTCTTAATTAACTTCTTCTTCTTGCTTGAAACAATTAACTCCTTCTCCTTACCCTTGCTGACATCCATAGCTTGATCTGCTGACGCTTCAATATCATCACTAACATCGACAGGCTCCGAACTAGAGGGCTGATCAACACCTTTCAGATGGCGTTGTGAACGACGAGTGGAACCCTTGGAAGCCGTAGCCTTGGTAAAACCTCTGACATTAGGAACATTTACATACCCAGAACCCTCGAACCTGTTATCAGAACCCCTAACAACCGCATCCTCACCAGGAGTAGCAGCAACATCATCAAAGGCAACGTCGGAGGTATCATCACTTTTGATAAAGTCAAGTGCAGACATAACTGCAAAACAAACATAACAACACATAAGCAAACAAAGAAATAGGAACAAAAGAACAGAGAAGAATAAATGCATACCCTTCCCATCTCTAATGAGCACTGGATCCCGATTGGCCTTTTCCCACACTTTACTAAGACCCAATAACACCAACAAATGCTCAGGGAAGGGACAAAGCCTTGAAGGGCACTCCCTAAGAGTTTCTAAAAAATGGGTATTTATATCAGAAGCAGAAGGCTCAGGTTCGTTCAAAACGGCATACGGGTGTCTCCAAACAAGTTTAAAAGGAACAATCTCCTCTGACACCCAGAAAAACCGGTCCTTCCAGACCCCAAGTGTAGAAACCATGGACGAAATCAAACAGGTATCAACTTGAGTGGTCTCAAAGGTAAACCAATCACCATTCTTAGCAAGCCAGAAAAAACGACAGAATGACAACAGAGATGGGTCATACCCGGAGGCCCGTCACAAAATTTCAAAATGTAAAACCCTAGCCATTCCAAGGGGATGAACTTGACTAAAAGATATGCGATAATATTCCAAGATATGCAAAACAAAGTTTGAAAACGGATGGCGAAGATTTGAAAATTCAAAATGTCGACAATACAAAGCGATCGAACCAGGAGGACATTGATCGATAGACTTATCACAAGCCGGTGCAGCCGGTTTAAACTTCGTCCCTATTCCCCACTCCATACAAAACAAATCGACTTCCTCTTGAGTCATTCGAGAAAACGATTTTGCCAAATCCTTACGAGCACCCATGATATGAGAAATTAAACAGAAAATAAACAAAGGGAAACTAACCTGTTTTGAAAAAGGGGAAACTTGAGAAAAAAGGAGTAAGTAATGTTCTTCTGAGTAAAATATATGAATTAATGAGATAAGAAAGAAATATAATTAGGCAATGGAATTAAAACCACCGCCTGACAAACTGCCACAAGTCATGTCAACTGTCTTGTCAAAATTCAAAATTCAAAAACCTCAACCGTTTCCAACCCTTCAAGCTTTGAACCCTTGAAGCCTTTAGGCAGTAAAATACATGTATAAAAGTCAGAAGTCTTTGAGCTCATCTCCCAAAAACCTCTGACTTGGGGGGCTGATGACGGGGGTAGCCCAAGACCAAAAATAAATGACTTCAATACATAAATGCCCGAAAGGCAAAATGGTTCGAAGGTTAAAAACCTGGGGAATTGAGATAAAGTAACACGGAACAGTAAAAAGTCATGTCTCTGGATTACTTCACCAACTCACCAGCCGCAAAAGCAATGCAGGTCCACAAAGCACACTCTTTTATCCGCAGGTCAAAAGGCTTCAACCCCCGAAAGGGTAAGTCCCCCACTGCAAGCATGGTCACTAGTCAAATGCATTCCTCTTTGAGTGATGTCTTCTCCTATATATTAGACACTTCATTTACTAAGCAGGACATTTCTGGCCAGCCCTGATTCCTGAGATCTTTGGTCATTCACTTCGAGTACTTGCTTCATGCGAGTTACTTTCTTTCACAGTCAACACACACATTCCTTTTGCTCATTCATCCGAATCTGAACACGCTTCAGAGAAGGATCTTTAGCAAACAACAAAAATAAACTAGTGAACCTCTCTCCACGTCTTGCAAACGTGGGGGGACCCCACGACCTGCGTTAGGCAAAGTTGAGCCCTTCAACCCTTTTGCCTAAGCAACCCAGCTACTATCCTTGGTCTATTATTTGTTGCATCAACACGTATAATAATGTGTAATTATATATATAAGGATTCATAAATGTATACATTATATGTAATTATATACTATGTGCATACTCGTACACTTCGCATATAAAATGACGTTTCACATAACCCCTCGCTTATGGGGGTGTTCTTTTCGGATCAACAATATCTATATGTTGAGAACTATAACAATCCCATAAGGCTACGTGTAGTCATGAAGCCCTTTGGGGACGTTATGAGACAAGTAGCAAAATGCTTAAGAGATGAGCTTTATATCACAAGAGGGTGTAGTGATAAAGGGGTTATATAACCCCTTCAATTATACATACATATGTATATATATGTGTGTGAGTGGGGGGGAATATTGTGCAGATGAAAACGCCGCGAAGAGGATCACGGGAGCTAAGATTTAAACCCCATAGCGCCGCCTGTAGCGGTGTTCCGCGGCGCTATGAGGCGCCATAGCCGGAAACGCCATGATGTGCCGCCCCATTACACAACGTCTAATGCACGTATAAATAATGCATTTAAGATAATCAAGGTAGTAGAGAGAGAGAGAGTTACGTAAACGTATTACGTATCATATGCCAAGGATCACATACAAGCACATTACATGGTTCTCATTCTGAACATATTTACTCGTTTTGATTTTTAACACTATATATGTGTGTGGTTTTTGTTTATTAAACAAAGTTGTTTTTAGGCTCGAACACAAACTTGTTTAAACTTGAAGGGGTATGGTCCCAAAAAGCCGCGCAGACCAATCAGGTCGCGCGCTGAACCATACTCTTTATACATTAATCCGATTAATCTAGAGACCACGCTCGGGCTACTTAGGAAAAGCATGACCCGCGCGCGAGGTCCAAGCAGGATTTAAGATCAGATTCCACACTTAGCATCCTGAATGAAAGCCCTCAATCCGCAAACCTTGCACAGGATAGTTGGACACACTCCAAAAGCCGCGCAAGGGTAGCGGCGCAGGTTCATTCCAGGAAGCACGAAAGGTACGAGTGGCAGAGGTTCAAGCCAATCAGCGTCCAACAAGCTGTATTCTATCGTGCTCCACGATTAGCAATCATACATGAGACAAAAGGTACATAAGGACGCCTACGTGGCACCAATCAGGGGGCGGTGACAACTGCCCCATGATCTCCACTCACCTGCTGATGTCAGAGAGACAACAAGGACGACAAACCGGACACGTGGCTCCAATCAAGATGCGCCATCACCGAAGATCTTCTAAAAGACACTAACGGTCGTCACCGGAGAGACAAAGCGGATATTCCTTGTTGACATCTTCAGGCCCAAGGCCCATCAGCCAATCTACTTCTACACTACTCCGGCTATAAATAGGGTACTTCATACATAGGTTAAACCATTCTGTTCTCTATTCTCTCACTCTTAACACACACTTATTTCCTCAAAACAAATACTTATTCTCACGTTGGAGAGTGGTTAAGAGGGAAACCCTCATATTCCCCTCTTAACAAGCTTAACGGGGTGTTATTGTTTTGCAGGAAGGATCATAACCAGGCTCAGGAACGATTAAGAAGATTAACCCTCATGTTTGAAACATAAACACAACTAATAAACCTAGAATTAGTTCCATGTTTCTTCAAAACTTGACTTATTTTAAGCTTTTAGCAAGCCGATCTCTTCTACACCCCTAAATCCAATTCAAAAGTAATATCAATAAAATTTCATGTGAAAGAAGAAAAGGCCTTCACATGTCACATGTGAGATTGTAAAAGCTTACAAAGGGTTGTATCTGTGCACGTACACATATTTATTTTAGCCTTTAAGGGCTTTTAACACAGCCTCAAAAGATAGCATATAACTAACAAAAGTTGTCATTCTGTAGGCTTAAGCTGCTTCTTCTTCTTCTTTTCTTTCTTTCTTTCTTTTTTCTTTCTTTTTTTTAAATGCATCCCATTCTATTGTCAATCTATTAGAATTTAAGCGTATAAATCGAAATAAACAAGAAAAAAAGTGATATATAATCACTCACATCTTCATTTTATTTCTTCTTCTTCTTCTTCTTTTTTTTTTTTGAAAAATGCATCCCATTCTATTGTCAGTCTATTAGAATTTAAACGTACAAATCAAAATAAAGAAGAAAAAAGGTGATATATAATCACTCACATCATTTTATTTTACATGTATTTAACCGTAATGCCTAGACAACCTAACTGGCGTGATATAATTAATCAATGGGTAAATTATATTTTTCGTCCTTTATGCTTGTATCGGATTTTAGTGGATAGTCTTTAACTTCAATAATTACAATCACAATCCTTTATTGGGAAAACTAGGTACATCTTTCATCCTTTAGCACTAAGAAGGTTAAAATTTTTAGTTAAGTCTATTCACTTAAAGACAGTTTAGTCTTTTTACTTAGTTATTTACAATATAAATAGAAGAAAATAAGATCAAATATAAATACCTCTTTTTTTTCACTCTCTCACACACACTTTGAACCCTCTCTCTCTCTCTAAACAACAGCCACCACCATCACCCACAGAACAACATTAGGTTTCACCTCAACATCTTCATTCTCTCTCATTTGCTCTTTAACCAAAGCTGCTTGCTTCAACACTACTTCATAAACCAATTGTTCAGACGAAACAACCAATTCCCCACTTGGGTAGCCACCACCCTTGAAACAAAATCCTTTTTTGTCCCTTAATTCAATCCCATAAAATATGCATTCAGGTAGCTGGATTTGCATTCATGTTTCTTACCAAGATTATTGATTTTTTTACTCCTCAAAGTTGCAGCCACCACCGACGCACATCCACCACCGTTGCACACCCACCACCGGCGTCCTCTCCGTTTCTTGGGTACAGGTATCTGAGTTCTTTTCTGGTTCATTTGAAAACTGAGTTTCAATTTGATATTTCTTTTCTTTTTTTTTTTTGCAATATGCTATTTTTGTAAACTAAATTTCAATTTGGTTTGGTATTTTGCGAACTAAGTTTCAATTCAGATGATGGTTTGTAGAAGAAGGTTAATACTTGGGGAATTTGTGAAGAAAGAATGTTGATTTATGAAATTGGGGGTTTAGGGTAAAAAGAAAAAGGTGATCTGAGGAGAGAGAAGAAGGTGGGGTGTGTGAGGTTTGAGGTGTTGGTTTGAAAGAGGGAAATCCAACAATATTTTTTACTTTCTACAATTATTATGATGGTTAATAGTAATGAATGTTGATGGTGATGATGATACTTAATGGTTGATCTTGATGATGGTAGTAGAGAGATACGGAGAGAGAAAAGAGATAATGGAGCGAGAAGTTTTATGTATTATTATATATAGAGTAAATTACAAGTTTTGTCCTTTTATGTTTGTACTAAATTGCAGGCAGTGTCCTTTACCTTTAAATTTGACGAGTTTTGTCCTTAACGTTTCAAAATCCTACACGTTGTGTCCTTTAGCCCTAACTCAGTCAGACTTTTTTGTTAAATATGGTCATGTGACTTGCACATGAGCAGTGGCGAAGTTTGGAAAAAAAGTTTGGGGGGGCGGAAGGCACCGGACCTAAAAAAAATTTCTATGTTCGGGTCGGACGTCGGTGATTCGATTCGGGTCGGGTCGGGTCAAACGCTAATATCAAATAAAAAATGTTCTCAAACATTAAAACTTAAACATTGTTTAACAAACAATTGAACAAAGACACCAAAACATTAAAAAGATGAGGAAGGTGGGGTACCCGGTTCACTTGGATGAAGAATTATAGTTCTGTCCCTAATTTCAACCTAAATCACATAAATTGCAGCCCTAATTTCAGTTCTGACCCTAATTTCTACCTAAATCACAAGTTTAGGGTTAATATTCACCTCTAATTTCAACAAGTTTAGGGCTAAAATTCAGTTCTGCCCTAATTTCTGCCTGAAGAATTATAGTTCTACCCCTAATTTCAACAAGTTTAGGGTTAAAATTCTCCCCTAATTTCAACCTAAATCACATAAATTGTAGCCCTAAATTAAACCTAAAGATAGAAAAACACATACCTTTAACCTTATGAAGATTGAAGAAGTCAAACAAGACCACAACAAGTAGCGCAACAGCTTGCAGTCGAACAAGAGCAGGCACAGCAGCAGCCGGTCAATCCCATAGCATAATCTAATAACAAATTAACAAATCACCCCAAATTTCAAGTTAACATAAAGATTTAACAAGTTTAGGGCAAAAATTCGGCCCTAATTTCACCCCAAATGTCAACCAAAATCACATATATTGCAACCCTAAATTAAACCTAAAGATTAAAAACATATACCTTATGAAGATTCAAGAAGAATTCGTCGAAGATTGACAATTTCAACAAGTTTAGGGCTAAAATTCACCCCCAATTTCAACCTAAATCATATAAATTGAAGTCCTAGATTAAACCTAAAGATAATTGAAGAAGTCGAACAAGTACAAGACCACACATACCTGAGGATGAGCCGTGATTCGTGAAGAAATCGAGCAAGTTCAAGACCCCTGCCCTCGGACTCGAACAACACCAGCAGGTCAGCAGCGATTTGGGGTTTCTTTCCCCCTTCTGTTCTGTGCGTGCGACTGGTTATGCTCGTATTCCACCAGGACTGAATTTGGGTTTATTTTTTTTTTGGATGGTGGGCTTTTATTTTGGGCTTGTATGATTTTGGTGTATAATAAATTGATTTGGGCTAATTAAGTATTTTATTTGGGCTACATAATAGAAAACCGGGGTCGAATACGTATATACAAAAAAAAATTTATAAAACCGAGGGGGTCGAACACGTATATACATAATTTTTTTTTTAAATTCGGGGGGGTGAAAACGTATATCCCTAAAAATTTCTATACGAAAAACACATACGTAACACTACTAACCGAAAAGTTCGGGGGGGCGGGCGCCCCCTCCCCGCCCCTTACATGCTGCGCCCTTGCACATGAGGGCATCTTTGTCATTTTACCTCTCAAGGACTATTGTGTAAAAAAACTTATATGAAGGGTGTAGTATCCAAAATAATAATTAGTCTTTATGTTAATGTTAATGTTAAATTAGTTTAAATGAAAAAAGAAATTCAAAATGATATGCATGTTTCTTTTTTGGTTTTACGTAAAAGAAAAGAAAAGAAAAAAAATGTGATATTGATATAATAATAAAAGCATAGTTCAAGGCATATATTCAATTGGTTTCCATTCCAACATCTAAGTTTGTGGCAGTTCGTTTACATCACCTCTCCTGGCTATGTATTTTTTTTTATATTTTTCAACTTTATCACTTTCAACTAATCGATCGCAAGATATGGAGATGTGATACCTGTATCACCATTCTTTTATAACCTTCAAACCCTCGGCCTCTGATTACGATCCTTTAATGTTCTCAAGTTTTCGTCTGATCACTGCAACCGCCGCGACACCATTGTAATGACCGCATCGCCGCACATCCTTGCCGTCAAGAGCCGTTCGCCACCGTGAGCATTCTTCGCATTCCGTTGTGACCGTAGCACCACCATCGGCCGCCGCGAATCAGTGGTCGTTCACGCCGCCACACCGCCCATCGTATCCCTTCGTAACCAATTTTGTTCGTCGGAGCTTTCCGTCTTACCAACGGATCCGCCACTTTAGTTCTCCAATCAAGATCATGCTGCAACCATTGCTGCTGCTCGACTTGTTTCCGTTCGAAACTTTAGTCTTTGGTGTTGGTAGCTTCGTTTTGCAATTAAGGTACCAAAATCGAAACCCCTTTCTACCGTACAAATTATGGTTTCGTTCCGATCGTTCCGGCGACTAAGTTTAGAACTCTTAAAAAGGCGAATGAGGTCCATGAAATAACCCTAAGATTACATTTGCTGTTCATGGTCTAGTCTGAATATAGTTCTTATTTTCATGGGGGTATTGTTACTAATTATTGCATTGCTTCACTTTTGGTTCGTACCTCCTGCATCTTTTTTTGCATATGGTAAACCAAGTTTAGTTAAATTAAATATGAATATTAAATGTCGGACTGATTTACTAGCCAGAAAAGAGTTTTATGGCACATAAATAGATATAATTGGTCTGTTGGTCTTACGCATATTTTGTTAACCAAATAGGTATAATTTACTAGCCATGAAAGAGTTTTATGGTACATAAATACACAAACATATTTTGTAACTACTTAAATTGATTCTAATGAAAGATATATAAATATGTTTTTTTTAAGATATATAAATATGCACTTTAAGTATGTTCGCACTAAAAAGATTAGATTGTATACATGTTACAATTTTTATGTTTGTGTGCTAATCAACTAGTCCTAAACTTCTTTTGGATGAGTAGTAGTTTTAACTCATTATAATAATTAGTCAAGAGTTGTAAGGTCTTCGTCGCCGGACAATCGTTGAGTAATAGAATCATCTGGCCGAAATAATGTTTGTAATTTAATAATGAAAATATAGGTTCACGTACTATTTGAGGACGACTTGATTATTTTTGCTTTGTTTGCTAATAAGGTACGGATTCTGTTTCTTTTACATCATAGTATACTTTTATTTTCCGTTACTCGTTGGTACGGATTCCTTTTCTTGACATCATAGTGTTTTTATTCAAGTCCGTTACTTTGTAGTACGGATGTTTTCGTCAGATGTTTCGGTTCGTATTGTTATATGATTGGTATTTATTGTAGCATGCAATAGACCTTAAATTTTGTGCTCGTAATTGCATGTTCCCTTTAAACTTAAGTCAAAATGCATTTATTTCTGATACGGCTTTGTACTCTGTCACCCGAGCAATTATAAGACTTGTCGTTGGGGCGTCAACGACATGGCACTCATCGTGACGGTGCGTAACTAAAGTTCACGGCGTTTCTAGTTTGTGCTTGTGTAGCACATGGCCCCTAGAGGCGAATAGATCGATCTTAGCTCTGACTCCTGACTCCTGTTGAGATGGAATAATGGGTGTGCGCCTACACGCACCATCTCGGCGCATGGACTATAGCCATGCATGCCTCAGTTTAGGCTCGTGGGTGCTTCTATATTACGTGACTTGTTTTACTGTTATATGTTGTCACGTATGTCTTGTCTCTGTTATGATATGTTTGATATGATTATATGCATATGTTATCTGTTCAGTTTAAGTTTTGAGATTCAAGTTATATAAGTATCTGTTTCAGTGCCAAAATCTAGACTTGTTTAACGTCAGTATCGGTCATGTTTCTGTCCGTATGTCTGCCTTATTTATACTGTTGATTTCTCCGTTACTGGGCAACTTTTTGGCTCAGCCGTAGTTTTCTTTTTGTGTTTGTCTTATTTGTTTGACAGGTAATTTGGGAAACGTGGGGAATAAGTGATGAGTGTCGTGAAGATAAAGATTTATTTTTATTTCGGTAATGTAATGAAAATGTAATTAGGATCTTTTGTTTTCAACGTTATGGATTGGTTTTAGTTTTGATATCTGTATGAGTGACACGTCAGCCTGTTCAGGTTGGGGTGTTACAAAGGGACTATTGTGTAAAAAATAAAAACATGTTTAAATAAAAGAAATCTGCACACACACTCTCTCTAAACTCACTCTCACTCTCTCTCTCTCTCTCTCTCTCTCTCTGAACTCTCAAATTCACTCTGATCAAAATTCAAGCCCTATGTCACAGCCCCCGTCCCCCTATACAAAGACAGGAATGGGCGGTCGCGGTCAGATTCGGAGGTATCTTGTTATTGTCTAATTTGGCAGCGGAAATTACATCAGGATCGTAGTTAGGAAATATTTGATCAGCGTAAAATACCACAATTTCATGATATTAAACACATGGGTTAACCCAAGTTTTCAGTACACACCATTTCATAGGAATAAATCCTATGTTTATTTAATAAAAAATCTATTTTATTTTAGGTAACTTTATTGCCACTTTTCCAAGCCTTCAGTGCTGTCCAGCTGGCTTCTATTTGGCTTTTACATATTGTTACCTGAAACGCGTTTAAAAATATTTTGTCAGTGGGAAATACTGGTGAGTGAATCCCAGTTCAATAAGTTTTAATAAAAACCATTTTACAGTATTGAGGACGATCTCGCAATTACATTTGTTTCCAAGTCATACCAATTACCACCCACGGTACTGTCAAACCTGACTTGTGGAAATGTTACTCCTTGACCAGGTGGTAACAAATTTTGTATGCAAAACCCCAACATACCGATGATAATTGTATCCTTACAAATACTCAATAACTGCTTAATATATAATTAATTAAGTGAGGTTTTGTAAAAGCAATTTGCAAAAAGGAGATTACTCACATTGCTGTCTTAGGATTTTCAGTAAGGATTTCCTGGGAATAATCTATAATTTACACAAATGCACATTTGTTAGTATAATAACCCATTTTAACATTAGCAATACCCTCCCCGAGACGGCATTCCAACGACTACGTCGGGCAGAACCACGACAGCCGTTACGGAACCCTAGATCAATCGGGCAGAGTATCTAATACGCCTCCAGGGGTTATGATACTTACAACGGAGCAGAACCTCGTTATTTAGGGGGGTGTTAGACCCAAGTATAACGCCTACTATTCAGAATTGAGAGAGAGATTTCGAATTTGAACGAGCAGACTGAAAATCTGATGGCCTCTAATTATAGGGCCTGTTTTTGACTTTTACGCGGCCCTCGTAAAGTGTTACAAGGGGCTACGCGGCCCGCGTTAACGCTGGTCAACAGCGTAGCTGATCCGGGTCAGCTAGTAGGTTCGACGGGTGTTGGGCCACGTGGCGGTCCAGGGTTTCGCCACATTTTACCTTCTCGCGGCCCGCGTAAGGGTTGAGGTGTGGCTTACGAGGCCCGCCTCAAACCCAAAAATCAGATTTTTAATTATTTTTAATAATATTTAGGGTATTCGGGGTCCGTTTTCATGTATGGGGTGTTTTTAGGGACATATTGGGATATTTTAAATATTTTTAGGGTGTCGGAAAATTTTATGAGGGTGTCGGTTTAGGGTTGTTATATCCTCCCCACCTTGTTTTAGAGCTCGTCCTCGAGGTCTACTGGAACAGGTGTGGTTATTTCCCTTGCATTTCTGATTCAAACTCCCATTTGTACTCAGGTCCTCTTTTGGAGTCCCACTTTACTTTGACCAGAACTAATCTCTTGTGCTTAAGATTATTAATCTTCATGTCTTCAATTTGTAGAGGCCTTTCTACAAATTTTAACTGTTCATTTACCTCTATATCTTTAAGAGGTACCATTAATGATTCATCAGCTAAGCATTTCTTGAGATTTGATACATGAAATACATTATGTATTCCTGCCATTTCCTCTGGCAGTTGTAGCTGATAGGCTACAGGTCCTATTCTTCTAATAATCTTAAAAGGTCCAACATACCTAGGACTTAGCTTCCCTCTTTTGATGAATCTTACTACTCCTTTCCAGGGAGAGACTTTTAACAATACTTTATCTCCTAGTTGAAATTCCAATGGTTTGCGTCGGTTATCAGCATAGCTCTTCTGTCGATCACGTGCCGCTTTCAGTCGTTGACTTGAATGATCTTGTTGGTCGTTTCCTGCACTATCTCAGGTCCACATAGTTGCTTTTCCCCAATTTCTGCCCAACAGACTATGGTTCTGCACTTTCGTCCATAAAGTGCTTCGAATGGTGCAGCATTGATACTTGTGTGATAACTGTTATTATAAGAAAATTCTATTAAAGGTAAGTGATCGTCCCAATTACCTCCGAAATCAATTACACAAGCTCTAAGTATGTCTTCCATTGTCTGAATTGTCCTTTCGCTTTGTCCGTCCGTTTGAGGGTGGTAAACGGTGCTTAGATTTAGTTTAGTTCCCATTGCTTTTTGGAAACTTGACCAAAAATGAGAGGTAAAATGACTATCCCTATCAGAAACAATTGATAAAGGAATTCCATGTAATGAAACAATTTCATTTACATATAATTTGGCTAATTGTTCCATATTGAAAGTTTCCTTCATTGGTAGGAAGTGAGCTGATCTGGTTAGCCTATCTACAATCACCCAGATTGTATCATTACCTTTTCTTGTTTTGGGTAATTTGGTAACAAAATCCATTGTTACCAATTCCCATTTCCAAACTGTCATTTCTAATTGTTGCAACAATCCTGAGGGTTTCTGATGTTCAGCTTTGACTTGCGAACAGGTTAAACACTTAGAAACGTAAGATGCTATATCCTTTTTCATTCCTATCCACCAGAAATTCTTTCTTAAATCCTGATACATTTTATTACTTCCAGGATGCATTGTATACTTAGATTTATGGGCTTCTTCTAATATACGATGGCGTAGGTTTCCTAATTTAGGTATCCACATTCTTTTCTTATGGAATCACCATATTCCATCTGTTCCATGTTCCAATTCCTTAATCATTCCCGTTAATTTTTCAGTATCTTCCTTGATTACTTATTCTTGTGCTTTTCTAATCTGATCATTTAAATCTACTTGTAGATTTAATTTAAGAGAATGTACCCTTTTTGGCTTTTCGTGACATTTTCGACTTAAAGCATCAGCCACTACATTGGCTTTTCCTGCATGATACTGGATATCACAATCATAATCACTAAGAATCTCCATCCAGCGTCTTTGTCTCATGTTTAGCTCTTTTTGTTCAAAAACATACCTTAGACTCTTATGATCAGTGAATATGGTAAACTTACTACCGTAAAGGTAATGTCTCCAAATTTTAAGGGCAAAAATTATGGCTCCTAATTCCAAATCATGGGTTGAATAATTCTCTTCATGATTCTTAAGTTGTCTAGATGCGTAAGCTATAACCTTTTGACGTTGCATTAATACACATCCGTAACCTAACTTAGAAGCGTCACAATAGACTACAAAGTCTTCAGTTCCTTCTGGTAATGCTAGTATGGGTGCATGGGTTAATTTTTGCTTAAGAATTCTAAAAGCTTCTTCCTGTTTTGGTCCCCATTCAAACTTAACAGATTTACAGGTTAACTTAGTTAAAGGAATGGCTATTCTAGAAAAATCTCGAATAAATCTTCGATAATAACCGGCCAATCCTAAGAAACTTCGAACCTCGGTTGGCGATTCAGGGGTTTTCCATTTGGTAATCGCCTCGATCTTTGTTGGATCCACATGAATTCCTTCATGGTTGACTAGATGTCCAAGAAACTGTACCTGTTCTAACCAAAATTCGCACTTTGAAAACTTAGCGTAAAACTTTTCCTTTCTTAATAAACTTAGAAGTGCGTGCAAACGCTTTGCATGATCCTCTTTACTTTTAGAATAAATGAGAATATCATCAATAAAAACAATTATGAATTTATCCAAATATGGCTTACATATTCGGTTCATCATGTCCATAAATGCAGCTGGGACATTGGTTAAACCGAATGGCATGACAGTAAATTCATAATGACCATACCTTGTTCTGAACATGGTTTTAGGAATGTCTCTTCCTGTACCTTTAATTGATGATATCCTGATCTTAAATCGATTTTAGAGAAAAATCGAGCTCCTTGAAGTTGATCAAACAGATCATCGATCCTTGGTAATGGGTACCGATTCTTAATCGTGACCTTGTTTAATTCACGGTAGTCAAGGCACATACGCATTGATCCGTCCTTCTTTTTGACGAACAATATCGGTGCTCCCCATGGCGATGAGCTTGGCTGCATGAATCCTTTCTTCAATAATCCGTCTAACTGTTTCTTTAGTTCCTACATTTCTGCGGGTGCCAAACGATAAGGTGCTTTGGCAATCGGTGCTGTCCCTGGTAGTAGATGGATTCTGAATTCAACTTCTCTGTCTGGTGGTAACCTTGGCAATTCTTCTGGAAATACGTCTGAAAATTGAGACACTACTGGAATGTCTTTTAGCTCTTTTCCTTTAGTGTTAGTGATTATAGAAATCAAATACACTATAGATCCTTTTCTTATACAACTTGCAGTTTTCATCACAGAGATGAATTTTGTGGATCTAGATGGCTTATCTCCTTTAATTGTGATCTTTTTACCCCTTGGTGAATTTACTTGTATTGACTTTTGATCACATAAAATACTGGCTATATTGGCTATTAACCAATCCATTCCTAATACAATATCAAATCCTGCCAGGTTCATTGGGTAAACGTTTGCAATAAATTTTTGATTTAAAATTTCTATTCTTGCTCCCTTCAAGATTTCAGAAATCCTAATAGTTTCTCCGTTTGCTGTCTATACTAAACATTCTTGTGGGAGTTTAGTTAATGATTGATTTAAAAGTTTGCAAAACGAAGTATTAATAAAACTTTGGTTTGCACCAGAGTCAAATAATACTTTAGCAAAAACATCATTAACTAAAAACGTACCGGCTTTCACGTCCGGAATCATTTTGGCTTCATCTGCAGTCAGAACAAATGCTCTAGCATTTTTAGTGTTCTTGTTGTTTGCTGGTGGGGCTAATTTCGGGCAGTTTGGCTTGATATGGCCTTTTTCTCCATAGTTGAAGCACAGTCCATTACTAGCTTTCTTCTTGCAATCTTCTTCCTTGTGTCCTGGTGCCTTGCAGAAATTGCAATGAGTGAAGCATTTTCCCGAATGCTTCTTCTTGCAGATCCTACAGTAGGGTGCAGAGGTAGAACCTATATTCATACCACGGTTGGAATTACCATAGCGAAATTCCTGAGTGAGTCTTTGGGCTAGATTCCTTTTCTGGTCTTTTTCTCTCGTACGCACTAACTCATCTGACAAGGTGTTTGCTAGTTCTACCGCTTCTTCTATGGTTTGAGGCCTAGCTGCCTTGACTACATGCCTAATTTTCCCGATCAGTCCCCAGATGTAACGGGAGATTAATACTGGCTCAGGTGATGCAAGGGTTGGTACTATTCTAGCATATTCGAAGAATGTGGTAGTATAACCCTTACTATCTACCCCGGTCATCCTAAGGTTCAGAAACTTATTTGCTACCTGTTCCTTTTCATTAGGGGGCAAAATTTCCTTTCTACCATATTTTTAAATTCCTCCCATTCCATGTTGTATACCCTATCACTTCCTCTTGAATGGAGGATAGTGTTCCACCATTCTAAGGCTGAGTTCTTGAACAGATTTGAGGCAAACATTATCTTATCTTCTTCAGCACACTTGCTTATTTTTAAAACAGCCTCAGTCTTTTCTATCCAGCGTAGAGTTACAATGGGTCCTTCATTGCCCGAGAATTCTATTGGTTTGCAGGACCAAAATTCTTTGTAAGAACTACCATGAGATATGGTTCTTCTTCTTTTGGGAATGGGCGTTTGAAGTATGGGTCCATTATTCACGCTGTGTTCAGGTTCAGTTGGTTGCTTACTGCTATGTTTACTTTTATTATCAGCTTCATGGATGGGGTAACGTTGCACATAGTCCCTAACGTCATCCCACCAGGGGTCATAATTTGGGTCTAAGGGATTTGGTGCTGGTACCCTAGGTATCTCCTCCGGGTTGAAATCATGCATTTCTACTTGATTTTCAGGGTTTTCTATCTCTATTGGTTGGTCAGGAATTGGTGGTTGTGGTTGGGGTGCTAATAGTTGTTCCAGGTTAGGGTCAGTTGCAGTGGTTGCTAAGATATGGAAATTGGCTAGGCTTCTATTAAGCATATCTTGGGCATGGGCATCGGTTTCTCTTTTTGCTGCTGCTAACACTCTCTGGTCTTGTAACTTTTTCATACGCTTTCTACGCTCGTGTGCTCCCCTACTGAACCATCCCCTCTTTTTCTGAGGAAATGACTCTTCAGATTAAGCCTTAAACACGAATATTCCTTCTTTCGTATCAGCAGAGTACCCTGAGAGGGCAGGCTGAGAAGAGGCACCTTCGCTTCTAGGCGAACCAGAAAATTGACGGTACGCGTCAGATGGTCCTTGGTCGCTCATACTGTAAACTAACAAATAGTCAGATAACATATAACAAGAAAATACAATTATGCACGTAGTTCCGTAATTTATTTCCTAACACTTTGAATTTTGGTGTCAGCAGAACACTTCTGTGGCTGAATCAGTGGCTTAGCTCTGATACCACCTTCTGTCACAGCCCCCGTCCCCCTATACAAAGACAGGAACGGGCGGTCGCGGCCAGATTCGGAGGTATCTTGTTATTGTCTAATTTGGCAGCGGAAATTACATCAGGATCGTAGTTAGGAAATATTTGATCAGAGTAAAATACCACAATTTCATGATATTAAACACATGGGATAACCCAAGTTTTCAGTACACACCATTTCATAGGAATAAATCCTATGTTTATTTAATAAAAACATCTATTTTATTTTAGGTAACTTTATTGCCACTTTTCCAAGCCTTCAGTGCTGTCTAGCTGGCTTCTATTTGGCTTTTACATATTGTTACCTGAAATGCGTTTAAAAACATTTTGTCAGTGGGAAATACTGGTGAGTGAATCCCAGTTCAATCAAGTTTTAATAAAAACCATTTTACAGTATTGAGGGCGATCTCGCAATTACATTTGTCTCCAAGTCATACCAATTACCACCCATGGTACTGTCAAACTTGACTTGAGGAAATGTTACTCCTTGACCAGGTGGTAACAAATTTTGTATACAAAACCCCAACGTACCGACGATAATTGTATCCTTACAAATACTCAATAACTGCTTAATATATAATTAATTAAGTGAGGTTTTGTAAAAGCAGTTTGCAAATAGGAGATTACTCACATTGTTGTCTTAGGATTTTCAGTAAGGATTTCCTGGGAATAATCTATAATTTACACAAATGCACACATGTTAGTATAATAACCCATTTAACATTAGCAACAGCCTCCCCGAGACGACATTCCAACGACTACGTCGGTTAGAACCACAACAGCCGTTACGGAACCCTAGATCAATCGGGCAGAGTATCTAATACGTCTCCAGGGGTTATGATACTTACAACGGGGCAGAATCTCGTTATTTAGGGGGGTGTTAGACCCGAGTATAACGCCTATTATTCAGAATTGAGAGAGAGATCTCGAATTTGAACGAGCAGACTGAAGATCCGATGGCCTCTACTTATAGGGCCTGTTTTTTATTTTTACGCGGCCCGCGTAAAGTGTTACAAGGGGCTACACGGCCCGCGTCAACGCTGGTCAACAGCGTAGCTGATCCGGGTCAGCTAGTAGGTCCGACGGGTGTTGGGCCACGTGGCGGTCTAGGGTTTCGCCACATTTTACCTTCTCGTGGCCCGCGTAAGGGTTGAGGTGTGGCTTGCGCGGCCCGCCTCGAACCCAAAAATCAGATTTTTAATTATTTTTAATAATATTTAGGGTATTCGGGGTCCGTTTTCACGTATGGGGTGTTTTTAGGGACATATTGGGATATTTTAAATATTTTTAGGGTGTCGGAAAATATTATGAGGGTGTCGGTTTAGGGTTGTTATACCCTAGATTTCTTTGATCTAAATTAAGCATGTATATGTTATTATAGTTCAAAATTAATTTAGGGCTTTCGATCATAAAGTATAAACGAACATAAAGCATGTTAAATCGTACCTAGAGACGGTCGGATCGACGCGATTTAAGAGTAACCGGAGATGATAACCTCAAGATCAGAGGCTAATAACAGAAGTAATTGGATGTGACTACGAGTTGACAACGAGATCAAAGAGGGCATTCACGCTGCACACGAGATCAAAGAGGGCATTCACGAGTTCAAAAATTCCACTGTACACACGTTGTGCATTCACGTTGGGCGGCCGACAATACCTGCAATTCTCACCCAAATAACAAAACAAAATGGTGGCCGCTTCTTCTACTTATGCTTCATCAACCGTTCTTCATCCTCTTCATAACAACACCTCATCATTATCCTCATCAAAATCACTGGATCATCGTTATCATTGTGATATTCCTAATTATGTACATTATGTATGTTGTACATATATATAGTGTGAATAAACCAGGTGGTGTTGGAAAAACTTGAAGCAAAATTAGTTCTGAAAGAAAACTTGTAGAACAGTTGTTATGGGTCATTTTCTACTCATATATCCCGATTAATATTCTGACTCTGTTTGCTTTATTGTGACCAGGATACCGGATCAGGATATTGGCAACCTCTTGGCACGATATCCTGGTAATAACTAATTAACCCACGTGCAGATTAGAAGGTGCAAGTCTCCAACATTCAAGTGGACTTCTTCTCCTCAAGACTCGGGCAAATCAGCCGGGTTATAGACGTTGAAGCCGGAAGACGTGGACTACAACGTTCACATATGGAATATTCGCCGGATCCCAGAATAGTAGGATAGTTAGTTGCTTTCTTTTTACTATAAAAGGGGATTGATCGGATCAGATTAGACACACAATCATTCGCACACTCTTTCTCTCTAGCTGCAAACAATCACTACACACTAACACTTGTACGCGAGTTTCTTTGTAACACTTAGCTGATCCGCATCATATCCTGCACTGTATCCTGATATTTGAAGTAATAGAAGAACAAGGCAGCTGCGATTGTCAGCTCCCAAGGTTTTGTGCCAGTGATCTAGATTGATCAAGGGCTTTCCTCGTACATCCTGTGTCACCCTTTACATTTTTGTTCATTGTTTGATCACAAATACGGCTTGATATCCTGAGCCGTATCCTGAAACTATTTTTGCAAACAACTTAATTAGCATATTTTTAACACATTTTTTTTAACACACTACCTCACTTAACTAATTTGATCACTTAATTGCTTTGGTAATTTTTGACCAAAACAATTTGGCGCCCACCGTGGGGCAAGTGGTGCTATTTCTACTAAAAGTTCTTGCAAAATCGTTACTTGGTTTTCTATTTTCAAAACTTTATGATACACTATTTTCAATGGCCTCGAGATCAAACATGAGCTCGTCCACCGTGTCTGCTACCACCTCTGCAACAATTGGTTCGGTGCTTCTACCACCTCCTCCGAGATCGCAAGCCTCTTCTCAAGGAACTGAAATTCATGTGGCTCGGGATGTTATCCCCGCTCGCAATATCCAGGGATCTGGTCCTGTTTTAGCTTCTAATGAGGAAATTATAAATTTGTTTGGTAGTGTATAGGAACAGATGAGGCAGCAGCAGGAAACTAATCAGATGCTGATGAGAGAAATACAACTCTTGAAATCCGGCTCGAGCAGGTCTGCTGAAGATACTGTCACTCCCTTACAACCCAGGGCTTTGAACTTCAGTTCTGCAGTTTATACTGAGGATAACCAAGGAAATATTGTGCCTAGCCATTCCCAGAATCATACTCCTGAGATACCCTCTTCAGTTAGAGTATCAACTGTGAGAAGCTTAGGATATGCTTCAGGATATAGCCAGAATCCTCAGACTGATAATGTATCTAATAATAATAATGCTCTTGCTACTAATGGTGTTGGATCTTTGCAGGATGTAGGTGTGACGTCAGCATTATCTAGGGAGCTTCAAAAATTAAAGGACATGATATCCAGTGTGCCTGGGGTGGTCCAGCCAATTCCAGAAGTATCCTAGGACAGCCACAGGATATCCCGGTTCGCGTATCCCATTTGTGATGCTAAAATCCCAAAAAGATTTCAGACCCCTAACATGAAGCTCCATGACGGAACTACGGATCCTGAAGAGCATATTGCTCAATATAGGGAAAGGATGGAAATTAACCCTATCCCTCCAGATCTCAAGGAAGCATGCCTCTGCAAGGGTTTTGGTTCTACCTTAACGGGATCGGCCTTGAAATGGCTCTTAAACGTTCCCCCTCATTCAATTACTTCATTTGCTCACTTGGTTAATTTATTTAATAGTCAATTTTCTTGCAGCTGAGGTTTTGAGAAACTGACCAGTGATCTTTACAGGATAACTCAAGGACCCTAGGAATCCTTAAGGGATTATGTGAATAAATTAAGCCGGGAATCTTTAGATATCCCGCATCTTGATGTTGCAACAGCTGTGCAAGCTTTCAAGATGGGGTTGCAAAAGGATTCTCAGTTTTACCAGGATCTTGTAATGAATCCCTGCAGGTATTTGGATGAAGCTCGTAACAGGGCTCTAAGATATATTCGGTTGGAGGATGATAAAAAGATGCAAGAGAGGATGAATTCGTCTACAACCTATGAGTCAACCAACAGGAAATCAGAATCCTCGTATAAACCTTATCGCTCTAAACCATATGGCAGAAATGACAGCAAAAAAGTGAATGTTGTTGAAGATGAGGATCCTGAGGAGTATCCTGAGTTGTCTGAATATTCTTTTTCTGTTAATATACCTGAATTGATGTATGCTATGCAGGGTTTAGGAGACAAAGCAAGCTGGCCTCGGAAGAATCAACAAAAAGCTTATTGGAAGGATAAGTCCAAATGGTGTGCCTTCCATGAGGATTTCAGACATGTTACTGAGGATTGCATTGCTCTAAGGAAAGAAATAAGCTATCTCTTGAGCAAGGGATATCTAAAGGATCTCCTAGGAAGAAAGAAGAATAAAGGTCAGGATCTTGAGAAGGATCCTGAACGAGCAGCATCACCTCCTGCGGATGCAAAGATAATTAACTTTATCTCAGGAGGATCCGATATTTGTGGGAGTTCATATTCTGCGGCCAAGAGACATGCAAAGGAGGCTAAGGCTGAAAGAGGAGAAAAGCCAACCAGGGTGACGACCCTCACGACTGACAAAGTGATCACATTCGACAGCGATGACAGGGATACCGTCTAGGATCCTCACCATGATGCTCTGGTAATTACATTATATGTTGCTAACCATTTTGTACGCAGGATACTGGTGGATAATGGCAGCTTCGTCAACATAATTCAGCTAGAAACTTTAAAGAGGATGAATGTATCCCCGATGGACATCATTTCGAAATCCACTGTGCTTGTTGGTTTTAGTGGAGAAGCCAGAAATACAGTAGGACAGATAAAGTTTCCTGTGTATGTTGAAGGGGTCAACTCAATATAGCGCTTTTGTGTCATGGATTCCCTATCCTGCTATAATATTATATTAGGTAGGCCTTGGATCCATGATATGAAGGCTGTGCCGTCAACCTATCAAGATCCCTACCCCTTGGGGAGTGGTCAAGGTGGAAAGTGATCAACAGGAAGCGAAGGAGTGTTATTCTTCTTCAATGAAATCCTCAACAAAGCCTAGTGCAGCATAGCAATTAAAGATGCGGGGCCAGGATATCATGGAGGCTTCAGAACAGGATGTGAAGAAAGTTATCCTGGATCAGGATAATCCGGATATCTCGGTGCTCGTAGGAAGCAATATCCCTCAGGATATTGAAAATCAATTAACTAACTTTTTGAAATGCAGGATGTCAACATTCGCGTGGAAACACGAGGATATGACAGGTATTTCCAAGGATATTATAACTCATAAGCTCGGAATCGATAGGTCTTTCAAGGCTGTCCAACAGAAATGAAGGAAGTTTGCTCCAGAACGGAACGCAATCATTCAGGAAGAAGTTGAAAGATTATTAAAGAGTAAGATGATTAGAGAAGTGAAATTTCCCAAATGGCTGGCGAATGTGGTTGTGGTGCAAAAGAAAAACGGGAAGTAGAGAGTCTGTGTAGATTACACGGACTTGAACAAAGCTTGTCCCAAAGACCCGTTTCCTCTACCTCATATTGATTCAATGGTGGATGCTACTGCTGGCCACGAGATGTTAACCTTCATGGATGCCTCTCCAGGATTTCAGCAGATCCAAATGGAACCCTCGGATCAGGAGGAAACTGCTTTTATGACACCAACAGGTATTTATTATACTGCTATGCCTTTTGGTTTAAAAAATGCAGGTGCAACATACCAAAGGCTGGTAAACATGATGTTCAAAGACAATCTGGGGGACACCATGGAGGTGTACATTGATGACATGGTGGTAAAATCTAAGAAGGCTGAGGATCACCTCCAGGATATTAAGGGAACATTTGATATCTTGGACCAATACAACATGAAGTTAAATCACCAAATGCCATTTTGTAGTAGGAGCAGGAAAGTTTCTAGGATACATGGTGACCAAAAGAGGGATAGAAGCAAGCCCGGAGCAAATAAAACCTATCTTGGATATTAAGTCACCTTCAAATATGAAAGATGTTCAAAGGTTAACGGGACGAGTAGCAGAATTAAACAGATTTATCTCAAGATCCTCGGAGAAGTGCAAGGAGTTTTATGATATCCTGAAAAAGAATAAAAAATTCGAATGGGGAGAGAAGCATGAAGCAGCCTTGCAGGATTTGAAGCAGTATCTGTCAACCACACCTCTATTGATGAAGCCTGAGGATGGTGAACCATTATCCCTGTACCTTGCAGTATCAGGGAATGCAGTAAGTGCTGTCCTTGTAAAGGATCATGAAGATCCTATTGATGAAACAAGAGATGCGGCAAAGCTAAGGATGGCAGCATATCAACAGAGGATATCCAGAGCATATAACAAGAATATAAGGACTAGGAGGTTCCAAGTTAGAGATTGGGTGTTATGAAAAGCTTTTCAGAATACTACGAATCCTGCTGACGGAAAGTTGGCTCCAAAGTGGGAAGGACCCTATGAGATTGAATCAGAATCAGGGAAAGGAGCATACCGACTCAAGAATATGGAGGGGGATATGCTACCGAGATCCTGGAATGCTATACATCTAAAGCTCTATTTCAAGTGAGTTTGGAACTTAAATTCTAACTCAGAATGGTATGGATTCTATCTCTTTTAATATGTTTTGATATTGTTTATTCTTTTGAACCCATCACTGACTTAAGCATCGGAGGGGTGTTAGCCAGGCTAGCACCCACCTTAGTTTACAGTTGTTTTGCAGTATATGCTTCGGGATATGGCTCCAGGATACACACTCAGGATACTTCGAAAGATTAGAGGATTGGCCCCCCTCTCTCACGATTAAGGGATCCTGATCCCTTCACAGGTTTAAAGGTATTCACCTTTCTCTCGAATTGGGTTTAAACACCCCGCCTGGAGCGCAAGTTATCCAGGACCAGTCCATGTAAAAGTGGCTGACAATTTCGTTATTGTTGGCTATATCCTGGATCCTAAAGGTATATGAGGATTGATCACCCTCTCTCACGAAAGGGTATTTTCATACTCTCTAAGGTTTAAAGGTTGTCACCTTTCTAAGTCTTGGAGTTTATACACTCCCGCCTGTAGCGCATGAAAATTTGGGTTTATCCCCAGGATACTTATGGGTTTATCCCCTAGATACTAAGGATTTATCTCCAGTATATCTTAGGGTTTGCCCCCTGTGACACAAGAACAATTCAGATGGTTGGAACCAATGCTCGGAAAATTTCTAAGTGTTTAAAGACTTTATGCACATGGGACATTCCTTCTGAGGCGATTGTGTAAGGCTCAAAGGATCAAATTCGGACCTAGTGTACTATGTATTTCGGACTGGGGACACCTAAGTGGAAAAAGTTGCAAAAGGATTGGAGTTTGATAATAGGGTTACACTCTATTCCTGGTATGATCTTTCCTTTGTAAACCTTACATAACTCTTTTGAACTTTCCAAACTATGTTTGAAATAAGCTTAAATATCCTGATTAGGATATATTCTCAAAATATATTTTCGGAATATGTTTCAGGATGTTTGGTTGGAATATTCGGGATATAATACTTGGGTTAAAAGCTAAAACCGCATTCTAATTAAACAAATGTTATCAGAACAAACATTGTAAAATGAAAATGAAATGTCCTTATTTCTTTAAAAGGTTTATCTGAATCGTTTAAATTTTGAAAACCCATTAGACGAAAGTCTTTATAGGATATCACCGAATATACTGATCAAGATCTTTTCACAACATTTGGATGAGACAATGGAAATTATCACAGTAATTGTTGGGATTTAAACTAAACAGTGCATAACAAAAAATTAAAAGGCAACAGCAAGTAAGTCAAAGGGAAGTTATATTATTAACATGTCAAAAGTTGTGCTTTTGGTTTCACCTCAAACAGAGGCCCATCCACCAAAACTATTAGTTTCTTACCATATTTACACAACGGTTGAAGGTTTCATCTCAAACCGAGACCCATCCGCCTCCAACGTTGTATTATTCAAAACATGTTATACTAACTGATGACCAAGGGCTTCATCCTGAAACTCAGGACCCATCCACCTTTGGTCATCATAGTGTTTTAGTGCAGGAAATATAAATTGTTTGAAGACAGGAAAAGTAAATTGTTTAGCAGACCACAACCATCAAATTTAAAAAGTGGGCTCCGGCCTTGGCACATACATCCATCATCGCCCACGTCTCTGCTTTTAAGGGGCGGCACCCTCTCCCATCATGACTTCATCGGTAGTGTTGGGATCTAGGGGCCATCATGATTGTGTTTGTTTGCATAAAACGAATAAGAGCAGCGGAAATGAGTAGCAAACTTTGTAAACATAATCAAAGGAAAATATAGATTGATAAACAATTGCTATTTCATTGAGTCAAAAGATTTACAAAAGAAGGCAAATGATTACAACAAGCTTACAATCTAAACTCCCCCTCAGCCTGATACACCAGAGTTGGTTGCACAAGATGAAAGGATGAATTGAGGAGAAGAACTCACTCAAAACGATCAAGTATAACAGTACAGAATACTGTCATATTTATAGGCAAACCAAACTACTAATCTACCTCAGCTGACGTCACCATGATAGTGACATCTAACGACCTAACAAACTACAAATACTGTTCTATACAAACTACTGACATGTACCATCTGATAAGTAATAAAATGTAAAGCTAAGGAAACTACTGCTTCACGTTCCACTGTTGTAGCCTTAGCACAGATGTTGAGTCTTCAGTGCTTTCCTCAAAGGTGATCAGTCTTTGGGAGGGCAGTGCTTGAGTCTTCAGCAGTACTTAAGAAACAACAGTAGATAGAGCAGCAGAGTTTGTCTTCAGCAGTACTTAAGTAATCATCAGAGTTTGGTTTGTCAGTTGTTGTAGTTAAGCAGCACTTTAAGATCCATCAGCTGTTAGATAACCACTGTCAAGGGGAGAGCATAGGATAAACTGCTGCTTATTGATGGTCCACTGATGAGATCCGGTTTTGGCTTCTCATTATCTGTTCCTCTGTTAGGGTTCAATCCCAACAATCTCCCCCTGGAACAGATAATGCGAAAACCCTTCCTTATTCAGGACCTTTATTACTCATCAAGAGTGCCTTAGCTTGTTCTTTGAATTCAGCTTCAAAATTCTTTGCACTCTGGTCATCCTCATCCCTGCACAGTGAAAGTTCAAGGAGATCCTGCAAATCTTCCACACTTAGGCCAAGTGCTTCTTTCCTTGATATATACTTCACCTCACCATTGGCTCTGACCAAGGTCAATACGTGGGTCTTTTGATCAGACATCCACTTTAGTATTTTAAATCCTAATGGGTTTCTTGGGAGAGATTTATCTTCTGATGAGTTGAGGGATAATGGCCTTGAAAACACATGCAAACTTTCAGACATTCTTTTGAAAGCTTCTTCAATGACTTTGTTTGCTGCAGCTCTGTCTTTTGCAGTTTCTTGTCCAGTAAGCTCTTGTTTCTCTTTTTCTATCATGTCTGTTGCAGTGTTTGAGGATGCAGGACTGTTTAATACCTTCTTAAAAAGGTTTTGAATTCTTGCTGAGCTACCATTTTCATGATGGTGTCTTTGAGATACTCTGCTTCTTTTTCTTTGACCTCCTTGTCAGACAGCTGTTTACCTTCTTCTTGGTTTGTCACAAGAGTAAGGTTGTCTGCTGATTTTGGCATTGTTTTGAGGCTTTCAATTTGTTGTTCCACCTTCACCATTTGTTCTCTCTTCTTCCTTTTCTTCAGCCTCTCATAGGCTTCATCAGTTTGCTGCCTAGACCATTTTGATATGGCTTCGGCAGTGTCCACCTTAGCATCCACTAGCTCCTTTTTCTTTCCTTTATATTCAGCAGTGAGATCAGCAATAAGCCTTTTGTATTTACTCCAGTTTGGAGCATTTTTCTTCTTTGAAGGATCATTCTTGATTTTTTGGATCCTTTCAGCCTCATGCTTTAAAGCTACTAAAGGCCATTCTTTAAACTGGGATTCTTCAGCAGGGTAGAACTTTTCTTTCATGATGAAGACTAGAAGTTGTTCTCTCAATTTCTTCTTTTGATCAGCCTTTTCTTTGTCTAGCTCTTGTGCATATTCTTCCATCTGCTTAACCTTTGCAAGGTAGAACTCCAATCTATTAGCAATGCCTTCTTCGCTTAGCCTTTCTTTTTCACTGTCAACCTTAGCTTTAACTTTAGCTTGCCTAGCCTTTATCTTGAGATAATCAGTTATATCTTCTGGAGCGATATAGCCTATTAGTGAGGAGAATTTTCTTTTTGATGGACCTGTTTCTGTATAAAACTGCCTCATTTCATTTTTAATGGCTTCAAGCTCCAGTGGATACTTTTCAGCATTCGGATCATGTATCCCTTCATCGGCAGTGATTGGCTTTCTTTTTCTGCTAAAGAGCTTTGGTTGAGATATAGGAAAGGATAGAGCAGTGGTGGATGGTTGACTAACAACTGTTGAAACAACTGGTGTCTCAACTGCTGTTGTCATTACAACTGCTGATGTGTCAGCAGATGTCTTCTGCTTTTGAGCAGGGGATGGAAGATGTGATGGTGGTGGTGACTCATCATCAGGAATGAAAACCCTTCTCCTTTTTAATGGAGGGGAGGCTGGTGATGTATTGGGTGGATCAGTGGTTTGAGACTGTGACTGACTGACAGTAGTTGAAACAACTGGTGTTTCAACCACTGTTGTCATTACAACAGATGTTGTAACATCTGATGTCTTCTGCTTTATGGCAGGAGGCAGTGGTGGTGATGAAGATGATGATAGTGGTGGTTTTTGTGTTATAGATACAGATGATGATGGTGGTGGAGCAGTAGTTGTGATGGTGTGTGTTGAAACAGTAGTTGTGTGTGTTGGAGGTGTGTGTGTTGATGTAATGGCAGCTGTTTGGCTACTGACAGCAGTTTTTGTAACTGCTGTTGTATCAGCTGTTGAAGTTTTTGAGGTTTTGGGTTTTTCTGGTTCAATATATATCCCATCTTCTATACCTTTCTTTTTCAGCTTGGTTTTCTCCCCCTTTTTGGCATTATCTGCCAGGGGTGTATCCATGAAGAAAATGGTAGATGGACCTTTCTCACTCTGAGCAGTCTTTTGTATGCTAGCTTTTATAGCCTTGATGTCTGCTTGAGTGTCTTTGAACCGAGATTCCACCATGTTGGTCAGCATTTGTACTTGATTAGCATGCTTTTTAGCAGCCATTTGTTGCTGTTGTTCAAGCATGGGCTGGAAGATATTCCAAAGCTCATTTGCAGCAAATGCTTGTGGAGCTGGTGCTTGAGCAGGAGGAACAGTTGATTGGGCTTTTTGTGCTTCTAACAGCTGCTGCACCATATCTTTTATTTCGGCAACTAAAGATTCTAGATTTTCAACTCTGGTCGTCAATTCATTGTATTTTGAATCATCACCTGAATTAACAGGATCATCTGAATCCCCACCAGCAGTGGTTGTATCAATGTGTGACTTAGGAGCTGTAGCCCAAAAGTCATCCATTGATGCCCCTTTTTCTTGGTACTGGGGACTTCTTTCTTCAGCACTCGATAATCCTTTGATGTTACCAGTGGTTAAAGATAACTCACTGGTGGTTACCGATGTTGCCATGGAAGAAATTGCCTTCAAGGGAGTCTTAGTTATGTAACAACTGTCCAACTGAAGATCTGTTGATCCATCAGTTGTAGTTGCTACTCCACTTGAACTACCACCGAGAGTTACTTGTAACTCAGGGGGTGTAACCTCCTCGGCTATTGCTGGGTTAGCAGAGGCATGAACATCAGACCCAGTCACTTGTGGAGGTATGCTCTCAGTAATAGGTGACAGAGAGGAACTGGTTTGTGTCTGTGCCATATCAACTGCATGCAACAGGGGTATTATTGATTGTGGTAATATGATTGGTGAGGGTATGGGTGTTGAAAGAGACATGTCCTTGGGATCAGGACTGTGGAAGATGGATCCGAGTGGATACAGAGTTTCATAATTTGGTGTCCCTGTGCTTACAACCTGATCCTTTTGTGAGGATGCAGGAGGAGTTTTAGGCTGGGGTTGAGATCTTTCTTCCATCTGCTGTGAGGAAGTAGCAGCAGTGGTTTCCTGTGACTTTTGTGTTGTCACTGGCATTGACTCTGGGATCTCATCTTCCAGAGTTGCCTTTGGTGTGGGTTTGGTGGGTTTTCTGGATGTTTTTCTTTTGGTCTTTTTGGTGGCAGGTGTTGGTTTCAAAGCAGTGGGTGTGCTACTTTGATCACCTGGAGCAGTGGGCTCAGCAGTGGTTGCTTGAGGATCAGTAGCAGTTTCTAAAACCTGCTCAACCTCCTTTGTTTTTAATTTTATTGGTGCCATCATTCTCGAAAAGGTTTCTATTGTTAAACAGTTTATTTTGAATGAGACACCTTGTTTGGGCAATTCTGCATCTTTCTCAACAAATTTTTGTTCAAAATAGTAGCTTAGAAATCTTGGAAAGAGCAGAAATGCTTTATTATCAACGTTCTTTACCAAGTCATCAAATATTACCTGGGAGTAGTTATAGTTTTTATCATTTAAAATTGCATACCCCAGGCATTGGATTTTCATTGGTATCTCATTAAAAGACGTTGTTTTATTAGAAACACACATGAGCAGTGTGTGGAATAAAAATCTGGGTGCAGAAGGGAAGTAACCCTTTTGTAGGGTATCCCTATTTGGTTGTTCTGCATAGCCCCTGTTCATGAAATCCTTTACCAACTCGTCTTTTGTAAATGAGGTTTTCCCATTTAAATCATCGAGTTTAAAGGTTTCAGAGATGGATTTTGGTGAGATGTTTACCTTCTTACCCTGTATCGAGGAGTTGACGGCGGCGATGATGTCTCCTTGTTTTTCAAGGGTGGCATTTTTCCAGAACTCTCTCTGGGTATCAAGGTAAATAGGAGTGTTTGCTGTTATCAAAGTTTTGTACTTTGATGCAGAAAGGATGTCAAGGATGGAGTCGAAAGTGTGGTTATCGGTAGGTTTTGTGAGTATACCTACATAGTTGTGTGGAGCTTTGTAGCGAATCTCCGGTGTTTCAGCGGCCATTTGAGTGGCATCTGCTGTTGTGGAGGAAGATGATGGTTTTGATTTTGATTTCGATTTTGGTTTCGTCATTTTGGATGAAGAAGATCGAAGAGGTTTTTGGAGTTATGAGAGGGAAACTGCTATGAGAAGAGAACTTTTGGAATTCAATTCGACAGTAAAACCCTGTTTGGATTTAATCAGGGTTTTATTTAGGGAAAAAATGATTGCTGATGTGGCAGCGGTTATTTTTGATCTGAAGGCTAAAAACTGACCACGTGTCAAACATCTGATGGAATGGTAAATAATGGAGGACAGTTGTTTTGACAACTACTGATGGATCAAGTATCAGTAGTTACAACGGTAATAAAATGAAACAGTGGATGTAACAAAGATTTTAAACATCAGTGTTTTGGAGAACAGAGGTTGACACTTTAGCAGTGGACAGACTTTAGTGAGCAGATGTTAAAGCATAACAGCACTTTAGAAACAACAGTGGTAGAAGATAAATTGGTTCAAACAACTGATAGTGCAGCAGTATCTCAACTTTTGACAAACAATGTTAGCATCTGCTTGTTCAGATGTAGAAAATGATTTGTTCTTGTAAAAGCACAATCTCTTGTCTATCATCTGTTGAGTACCAGAGATGCTATTCTTAAAAAAATACATTTTAGATGTATAATATCAAGATTAAATTGTCAGCAGTTATCTTCAGAAATTTTGTTCAAGGTTTTGCTATCTGTCTATTTTCTAGACAGTGGTTTAGCATTCCAGATGATGAAGACATTTCTACATGAGCTGCTCATTTTGTGTCTAATTACATGAACTAGATCATGAGTATCTCAGTAGTCTAAATCAATTTGCAATCAATTTATGATCTGTGAAAATCAAACTTGATCTTAACATGACCTTGATATGTGTGTCATTTCCTTTTGACCAGATTTAAGAATAGTAATTTCACACAAAAATAAGGAAATTACATCCTGACCAGAGATGAACTTTTACTATCAAAAAATGAGTAAAAGTACACAATATATCATATAAAAATGAAATATATCTGGATTTATTTAGAGAAAAACACCTTAAGAAAAATTAAAGGAAGTTTTGAAAATAATCAAAAGGATCTGACGATTTTCCAGTAAATTCATGATCATATTATTCTCAAGTTATTTTGACCATTGTTTTGGGGTCATTTACTTGTCAATTGATTGAAAATTTCTTTTAAGCATAATCACTGGAGATGCCATTGTTACCAGAACAATTTCTGCATTGATGAATGCACACAGTTGCGTGATGATGACCACTGATGATCTAACTTTTAAATCTCAAAAGTGTTTTATGCTTATACTCTTTTGCTTTTGATTTCAAAAGTCTTTGAGATAGCTACACTTTGAGATTTGTTCATTTTTCTTTTCCCTTTTTACCCTTTTTATTCATATGTTCAGAAATGCTCATTAGGAGATCATATTTTGAACATACTTTGTCCATAATCACTTTGAAGCAATGTTTTGAGAGATCTGACCATTATTTGATCATGCTTAGATCTCACATTTACCTATGATTAGGACAGTTTTGACACCTTATTTTCTCAATATGTTTTGGACAAAGTTGATTTGGTCCTTTTGAAGGATACTCAACTTGCCTTTGAGCACATGAGAGATTTTGCCTAAAGTTTTATTTCCCCCTTTTCTATGGCAGCAGTATTCTAGTGTTTCGGATGAACACAAGTTTTGCTGAACAGAGGTACATACTTTAGTGTTTATTGAAAACATCACAAATATCGAAACAACAATTGAAATCAATTTTGACAATATCGAACAATCCCACAATTTATCAGATATTTTACGGATCTGAAAACTATGAGTGACATATGCATGAAAACACTTGTTGTGTGAGATTTGTGTGTCATATGACATCTTGGTTGATTTACAGAGTTTCTAAATAATCACTTTGACCGTGATTTACTCGTTACTCTATTTTTTTCAACTGAATGCAACCAACCTTTAGTATCAAAAACTTTTGAGCTGAACTGTTATGTCAAATTGATTGTTAGATCGAATTTGACTGTCCAAGCTCTGATACTAATTGTTGGGATCTAGGGGCCATCATGATTGTGTTTGTTTGCATAAAACGAATAAGAGCAGTGGAAATGAGTAGCAAACTTTGTAAACATAATCAAAGGAAAATATAGATTGATAAACAATTGCTATTTCATTGAGTCAAAAGATTTACAATAGAAGGCAAATGATTACAGCAAGCTTACAATCTAAACTCCCCCTCAGCCTGATAAACCAGAGTTGGTTGCACAAGATGAAAGGATGAATTGAGGAGAAGAACTCACTCAAAACGATCAAGTATAACAGTACAGAATACTGTCATATTTATAGGCAAACCAAACTACTGATCTACCTCAGCTGACGTCCCCATGATAGTGACATCTAACGACCTAACAAACTACAAATACTGTTCTATACAAACTACTGACATGTACCATCTGATAAGTAATAAAATGTAAAGCTAAGGAAACTACTGCTTCACGTTCCACTGTTGTAGCCTTAGCACAGATGTTGAGTCTTCAGTGCTTTCCTCAAAGGTGATCAGTCTTTGGGAGGGCAGTGCTTGAGTCTTCAGCAGTACTTAAGAAACAGCATTAGATAGAGCAGCAGAGTTTGTCTTCAGCAGTACTTAAGTAATCATCAGAGTTTGGTTTGTCAGTTGTTGTAGTTGAGCAGCACTTTAAGATCCTTCAGCTGTTAGATAACCACTGTCAAGGGGAGAGCATAGGATAAACTGCTGCTTATTGATGGTCCACTGATGAGATCCGGTTTTGGCTTTTCATTATCTGTTCCTCTGTTAGGGTTCAATCCCAACAGGTAGCATCCTCACCAGCATTCTCTTTAGCATCCTCTCCAGCATTTGTCCCAGCATCACCACCGACATCCTTTGAAGCACTAGCATCATGCACCTTCTCGACCACCTTGGCAGGCTCCTCCACAGCAGACTTTATGGGAGGCTCTACAGGATTGCCACCAAGATCTTTTAATTTCATCTCCCAGGCCTTGATGTTCCAAGAAGGGCATTCAAAGCCCAAGGCCATAGCCTCGTAGGCCATTTTCAGTCTGGCCTGAAGAAGGGAGATGACAACTGAATTCTTGAGGCTCTCCCGGTGTGAAGCCATATCTTGCTCATGTTGGACTTGGACAGCGTCGGACTTAGCTTGGGCCTCTTGAGTGATCTTCTGGATAGCAGACTGGTGCTCTTGGGCCATTGCCTTGTATTTAGCTTCATAGTACTCCGATTTGGCGGTGGCGAGCGCTGCTTGGTTCGCGATGGTGGCTTCGGCCCTTTTCAGCCTGCTCTCTAACATGACATTCGAACCACATGCGTCTTCATAGAGGAATACCAAGTGTTCGAGACCCTGCAAAACAAGTAAACAGGTATTGACCCTAATTAACTTTTATAACCAGCATACGGTGCAGGATATAGGTCAAGGATACTAACCTGGTTGAGGAAGCCGGTCATGAATTTGCTGGATTCTGTGAACCCATGGTTCTCAAATGGGAATACATGGGGGGTAGCAGGATGCTCTACTTCCTTCCTCTTCCGGGAGCTGGAGGCCCGGGTCCTGGATGCTGGGGGAGCTTTGGGAGCGGTAATAGTCTTCGAATTGGTAGGCTTTGGAGTATCAGCCGGTTTTGGATTGGATTCTTGCTTGACAGGTGCGAGGCTGGAGTAACTGTCCAGCTCGTCGAGTTGGAAGCCTTCGAGGTTGATGACCGGCACTATAAAAAGGGAGAAATGTTTCTTAACACTTATACTCTATAATCAATCTAATCATATACTTACCAGACATTTCTGAACTTGATTTTTGACTTGAGTTTGTGAGAGACAGGGAGAAGGTTCTTTCACTTGCAGGGAGTCGATAGATCTCTTTGATCCTGGGTTCCGATTCCGCGCTTGGGGGTGCTAGGTATCTGAAATGCGCTGCACAAAATATTAGGATATCAGTCAAGGATACAGTTTAAGGATATGTTTGGGGATATTCCTAAAACCCTAAATCCTACCCTTGGTTAACCATCTAACTGGCAGGTCAAAGCCCTTGTCAATAGACTCCCTTTTAACGAAAAAGAATTTTCGTTGCCACTGATCTTCGTTCTTAGTGGCCTTGAGAATTAGGGGGTTCTTGGAGGTGGAGAACAAAAGAAAGCGGCTATTGCCATGGGATCTCAGTTGATATGCTATGGGAAGGTCTTCGATGCATAGGTCAGGGCAATGACGAGATTTAATTTGGTTTAATACCGTTAAAACTCGCCACACCATTGGCATAGTTTGAGCATAACTGAGGCCGGTAAGCTCGAAGAAACGAGAGATGAAAGGTAGAAATGGATACCAGAGTCCCAAGGAAAAAGGATAGGCGAAAAAGCAGACCCACTCGTTTGATGCCGCATTTGATTGGACTTCCCGATCAAAAGGGCGAATGACCACTCCGGCGGGAAAATCACCAGAATCCTTCAAAGCCGCGATGCCAGCATTATTGAAGGAACAAACCTCCTTTTCCGGCTTTCGGATAAGGTTTTGACTTACAAGGGTTGAGACCGGCTCGTTTGAACGTGATCTTGTTTGTGATGCCATGAGAGGTACCGACCAGGAAAACGAGAAATTCAAGAAAAGAAAAACAGAAAAGAGAGAAAGGAAATACCTGGAAAATGGCTTGGAGAGTGATGATCATCATGCTGATTGAATCATCTAAATAAGGAGCTGAGTGTAGGGGGTAAAGAGTAAATATCGCGTTGGAAGTTGCACCAAGTCACATCAAGCGTCATTTAGATTTATTAACTTCAGTTTAAGAGATAAGATTGAAAATATACCCGTTGGAATTGGTATACCAACAGATATATTTTGGGGACAATTGTTATTGGTCATTTTCTGCTCATATATCCAGATTAATATTCTGACTCTGTTTGGTTTATTGTGACCAGGATACCAGATCAGGATATTGGTAACCTCTTGGCACGATATCCTGGTAATAATAATTAACCCACGTGCAGATTAGAAGGTGCAAGTCTCCAACGTTCAAGTGGACTTCTTCTCCTCAAGACTCGGGAAAATCAGTTGGGTTATAGACGTTGAAGCCGGAAGACGTGGACTGGAACGTTCACATATGGAATATTCGCCGGATCCCGGAATAGTAGGATAGTTAGTTGCTTTCTTTTTACTATAAAATGGGATTGATCGGATTAGATTAGACACACAATCATTCGCACACTCTTTCTCTCTAGCTGCAAACAATCACTACACACTAACACTTGTACTCGAGTTTCTTTGTAACACTTAGTTGATCCGCATCATATCCTGCACTGTATCCTGATATTTGAAGTAATAGAAGAACAAGGCAGCTACGATTGTCAGCTCCCGAGGTTTTGTGCCGGCGATCTAGATTGATCAAGGGCTTTCCTCGTACATCTTGTCTCACCCTTTACATTTTTGCTCATTGTTTGATCAAAAATACGGCTAGATATCCTGAGCCGTATCCTGAAACTGTTTTTGCAAACAACTTAATTAGCATATTTTTAACACATTTTTTAGCACACTACCTCAATTAACTAATTTGATCACTTAGTTGCTTCGGTAATTTTTGACCAAAACAACAGTGTTATCACCAAGACACCAACATAGTTGAGCATCAAGCTTTTCTTTTCATCTGTCATGCGCTGCCAATACACCCAAAAGAGAGAGAAAGGGTTTGAGAGAGAGAGATAGAGGGAGAGAGAGAGAAGAGAGATGGAGCGTTCTTTAATCTTTTTACACATTTAGTCCCCCTTGATATAAGTTATTTATTCAATAGTCCCTGGAGAGGTAAAATGACAAGAATACCCTCATGTGCAAGGCACATTACCAAATTTAACCAAAAAATCAGACTGAGTTAGGGCTAAAGGACATAACGTGCAGGATTTTGAAACGTTAAGGACAAAATCCGTCAAATTTAAAGGCAAAGGATACCGCCTACAATTTGGTACAAACATAAAGGACAGAACTTGTAATTTACTCTTACATATAATTTAAATAAATTGGGATATAAAGACATAAATGCCCTCATGTCTAAGGCACATGTCATATTTAACTAAAAAATTTAACCTGGTTAGTGTTAAAGGACGTAAAGTGTAATGAGTTTTACAAATAAATGACTGTGACTGTAATTATTCAAGATAAAGGCTTTTCATTGCAATCTGATACAAACATAAAGAACGAAAAGTGTAATTTACCCTTAGTAAATTTTACAACCACCCTAAACCACTAACTACTAATTCTTATATTTGTTTTGGTCATCTATATATTTATTAGAGTAAAATGCAATTTACGTCTATGTAGTTTCAGAGCAGAGTCAATTTAATTCCTCGCTTTGACTTTTTTGGATGGGTAGGTCCCTGTTGTTTTAAATTCACTACACTTTGAGTCCTTGTGTCAGTTTTACCGTTTGAAAATTATTGAAAAGATTATTTTGCCTTTTATCCTTAAAGTGAAAAGTCCTTTTTACCCCCTTGGTATTATTCTTAATTTAAAAATCATACATTAATTTAAATAACATACACCACTCACTAGAATCACTACTGATATCATCTTCATCCACGTCAACAGCATCAGTCGTGCTCGTCGAAAGCCCTGGATCGCGGACATCACCATCGTTATCATCTTCATCCCCGTCAACAAAGTTAAACAAGGTGGCCCTGGGTCGCCGGACATCACCAACAATTTCAGTTCAAGAACTTATGAAATTCCATCTAATCTGTCTAAACCCATGATTAATTATCCAATTAAACTCTAGCTGATACATATCCACCGCCAGGGGCATAGTTTTGTAGGGGTCGGGGGGCGCCCGACCCCCCGAACTTTTCGCTCAGTAGTGTCTGATATGTAGTTTTTGTAGGATCATGTTGTGACCCAAAGGAGTCGTTCAGAGGAGTTTCAATCTATTTCAAAGGCGGAAACAGAGAAATAGACTTCGAAACAACTTGAATATCACTTTAAACTTCTTTCTGATTGATTTAACACTGATTACAATCAAAGGACAAACCGGCAGCACCTCGGTATCCAAATCATCAAATGTTACTATGATTTCGCTTGAGAACCTATTTATAGACTTGAAATTCCGCTTGAAAGTGACAATGTGCATTTCAGGCGGAATTAGTAAGGTTGTGATTTCGCTTGAAACTGCATAATGTCATTTCAAGCAAAATCAACTCATTCAAGCGAAATCAACCTATTCTTCAAACAATGTGCCCTGATCTAACAATCTGATGAAAAATTTAAGCAGAAAATTGGTAAGGTTGAGATATCGAATCAGTTCTATTCCGAGAAGAAAGAATTTGATGTCGAGAAAGCATTTAATGGAAATGTGAAAAAGATTTTTGAGAAAATGGTCGAGGGAAAGGCCAAAGGGGTTAAAGATTTTTATGCTACAAAGAAAGCAACATATAACCCAACTGAATCAGAGTTAAAATTACCCAAGGTTGGTCAGACTTGGGTGGAAATTCTTTTCCCTTAAAAATCTGACTTGCCGAAGATCCCAAGTTTGTAATCGCGGATCAGGAATCGGCATCTTTCTTGATAATTGAATTTGTGAATGAATCTTATAATGGTTAAAATTTTTCAGGTTAAGTGTGACTTGCCGGAGCTTCCAGGTTGGTAAGTGTGAAGCAGGAATCTTTATTGGTAAAATAATTTTGTGTAGATGTGGTATTCCTACAAGTGGTAAATCAGGGACATAAGTTGTACTTGATTTTCTTACAAGTGGTACAGAGGTTTGTTCTGACAAAGTGATTACTCAAGGTCATTAATTTGAACTTGATGTAATCCTCATATAAGTGGTTGAAAAACAAGCTGATGAATTGATCCCCGAACCTACAAGTGTTTAAAACAAAACTTATTTTCCGGAAAAACCATTTTGATTAAAACAAACTTAAGTGTTTTGAAATCTAAATGGGAAAATAGTTTGTCGAAAGGGGGAGTTCTGATTGTGTATGCCAAGTGGATGACGATTTGAAGCGATTTGATATCAGTTGTCAATTTTCTTGTATAGTTTGTTTTCAAATTTTCTTTAAATGTGTTTGCATTTTAGGGGGAGTATAAGTTTCAGAAAATCCAAAAACATTAGAAAATTTGAAAAATCTAAAAACATGATAAAATCAAAAACTAGTTTGTTGTGAAAAGAGAAAATGATAGTACATCAGTGGACTATAACAAACATGCTAAAGAAATGGAAAGTTAAAAATGTGATAAACAATCTTACTGTGGATGTGTTAGTAGGTTTTTGCACATTCAGTAGATTGTGAAGAGATATAAACCTAAATTCAAACTTGCTTATATCGTGGGGAACATTTCTTGGATATATAGGTAACCCATGAAATCTTGTTTGAAAGGTCCCTCTTTCTGAGATACTAGGTCTTTATACTCAGTGATATCTGGGGTATTATCCCGGGACTTCTGATTTTGCGGAAGCAATGGCCTAGTCCCCGTATAATACTTTCTGCAAATGATTGAAATATAGCGCCGCCCTCAGCATAAAAAATGATGAAACATTGAAAAATGCTAACCATGTGCTGTTGAAGAAAAGATCCTCTAAAGGGGACACCCCAAAAGTCGAACCGTTATCTCTCTGCTGAACGGAAGTTCTGACCTGAGCTCTCACGGTTTCGCAATTTAACCCCTTACATATATCATCTAGGTATACTCACCTGTAAGACTGAATATTGGGATCTGGATACAGGGGTATATTCAAGTAGTGGGACACGCGAATAAGTTTAAGTGATTAAGACATTAATCTCGTATCTCGAAACAGTTGAACTTTGTGTGAGAATTCAAGAGGACCAATATACTGACAATCTAAGTGAATTGTTTAGAACTTAAAATGAAATGAAGCTTAACGGTGTTGGTGATTTGTCTCATAAACTGATATGATCCTCTTACACAAACTCACAAATATATTGTCTGTAAATATTTTCTTTACTGCATTTCATTTAAACTCAAAAATCCAAAAAGATTTTCGATAACTGATGTTGGAAAGCTGAATTTCAAAATCCCAAATGCTGAACATGATGATCATTTTGAGGGGGAGTCTGTTAAATCTAAAAACGTTTGAATATTCTTTTGCAAGTGATCACAGATTTTCTGGTTGTTTTTGAAAAGGAGAATCTGAGTTGGTGTATACATCTTAATTTTAAATTGTTAAAATTGTGAAATTTATTGTGAGGTAGAGTCTGTGTAGGAAGGGCCAGGTTACGATACTGGAACTGATACTACTGATGAACTTAAAGAATCAAGAGATCTGATCCTAAGCAAAAGTAGAGCCAGGTTTTCGATCCCAGAACAATTCAAGGGGGAGTTTGCTAGAGAAAGAAGAATTTGAAGAAAGGCGAAAGCCAGGACGAGATTCTGGAAGCCCGAAGACTGATAAAGGCTGAAGACGTTGAAGACTCGACACTTAAGACTCGTCAACATCTGAGGGGGAGTCTGTTGGTGCATACATCTGTCGACTTCGTCTTGTATCGAGTCTTGTACTAGATTGTTAGACCAGGGCACGTTGTTTGAAGAATATGTTGATTTCGCTTGAATGAGTTGATTTCGCTTGAAATAACATTATGCAGTTTCAAGCGGAATCACAACATTACTAATTCCGCTTGAAATGCACATTGTCACTTTCAAGCGGAATCTCAAGTCTATAAATAGGTTCTCAAGCGAAATCATAGTAACAGTTGATGATTTGGATACCGAGGTGCTGCCGGTTTGTCCTGTGATTGTAATCAGTGTTAAATCAATCAGAAAGAAGTTTAAAGTGATATTCAAGTTGTTTCGAAGTCTATTTCTCTGTTTCCGCCTTTGAAATAGATTAAAACTCCTCTGAACGACTCGTTTGGGTCACAACGTTCAGAGGAGTTTTAATCTATTTCAAATGCGAAAGCAGAGAAATAGACTTCGAAACAACTTGAATATCACTTTAAACTTCTTTCTGATTGATTTAACACTGATTACAATCACAGGACAAACCGGCAGCACCTCGGTATCCAAATCATCAACTGTTACTATGATTTCGCTTGAGAACCTATTTATAGACTTGAGATTCCGCTTGAAAGTGACAATGTGCATTTCAAGCGGAATTAGTAATGTTGTGATTCCGCTTGAAACTGCATAATGACATTTCAAGCGAAATCAACTCATTCAAGCGAAATCAACCTATTCTTCAAACAACGTGCCCTGATCTAACAATCTAGTACAAGACTCGATACAAGACGAAGTCGACAGATGTATGCACCAACAGTTTTTATATATATTTTTAGGTATATACGTTTTCGACCCCCGGTTTTTATAATTTTTTAGGTACATACGTTTTCGACCCCACGGTCGGAAATCTCAAGCTTCGCCACCATCCACCGCCTCTGTGTCTGCTGGTTCTGGTTCTGGTTTTCCAACGGTGTCACCAAAATCTCTGTCTCTGACCGAAAAGCCGGTACACCTGTAGAATGTCAATTCTATTACAACAAATCAGCCGAAAGGCTTCCTCGTTACGCGTATAAGAATTCGAACAGATTTTGCATTGCTAGTTATGGAAACAATTGGCAATAACAATTTAGATCGATAGCAGACTCGTTAACATACATACATGATGGGTGATGTATGAATGGACTTTATATAACTTTACTATTCGGATTTGTGCTTTCCATAATCCTTTCACGCGGTGGTTTTTTATTGGTAAAAAGACTATTATGCTTATTTCGTTGCCCACTTGACGGTAAATTCTAACGGAATAAAACCTCAGGGACAACGAATGTATTATTTTTCAGAGTACAGGGACTCAAGTTCACTCCGCTCGGAAACCACAGGAATGTAAATTGCATTTTACTCTATTTATTATTATTATTATTATTATTATTATTATTATTATTATTATTATTATTATTATTATTATTATTATTGTTATTATTGAACGGCCAACAAATATTATACAAGCCTGGTCACCCGGTAAAATCCATTGGCGGAAGGCCACCCACGCTCTCCGAACACAGGTAATGTTGGTGACCAGGCCCGCCCAACATTCTAGAGGCAAAACCACCGTCTGAAGGCCGACTACGGTAAAACTCCTGGCCCACCTGGAAAATATTGCAACAAGTGGGACTCCAACCCATGACCTCCACATTGGAAGACCATGTGGTGCCTTCTCCCAAACCAATTGATCTAGGGCCCATTTTAATCTATTTATTATTATTTATTTATTGTTTTACAAGAGTTGGAAGGTGCTTTCGGGAGCAACGATGTTGTTATATTCCGAATGTGATCTCAATAATTCTCCTTGATCGTCATCTTGAGATGAATTAGTTATTTCCATCTCAAGTTCTCTTATCAATTGGTGAATTAATTCTTCCATTTGAAATAATTCTTCGAGAATCATATCATCCAGAAGAGATGATTGAGAGAATTCGAGGGAGAGATAGGGATTGTTTTTACTTTCGCCCATCTTAAGGTTACAGGAAAACGATGGGTCTATATAGTAGGGAATATAATTTAAAAAATAACATTTTAAATTTTCATGAGATCCGCCACATATTTGACACCACGCACCATACGAGGAGCGAAAGTAAAAATGATTAGTATCACTCATGTTTGTGTTAGAAATTACCAACCGCCGGGATCTTACGGTTCTGTTTTCAGTATCTGAAACTTGGGCACGGGGGCGTGTTCAGTGGGCACGACCCCGTGTTCAGCTACTGTCTGACTTAAAACAGGATTGCTAGTACCAAAGATTGGGCACGGGGGCGTGTTCAGCGGGCACGGCTCTGTGCTGAGCTCTGCAGAAGCTGAAAAATTTAGAAAAATCCTAAAAAAATAGAAAAAACAAGAAAAACAATTAGGCCGTTGATTATTAACTTTCTTAAAATCCTTGTGTCCCTGGCAACGACGCCAAAAACTTGGTGTGTGTTGGGTGTGATATATTTTTATTAATATTTTAAGCCCTTTTTAACACCTTAGTCAAGTTTTAAATTTATAAAACACGATATTCTACTAACACTGAACACACACATGGGCAAGTGCACCCATCGTGAGCGTAGTATAGCATTGGTAAGATACCGAGGTCGTCCAAGGACACAAGAGCTTTTAATACCGGTTTATCCTCAACGTCTAATCAAATCAAAATTTTTTAGAAAAGGTTTTAAACAAGAAAATAAAAACTAAAATGCTGAAAAATAAAAATAAAAGAAAAACAGATAGACAAGATGAATCACTTGGATCTGACTTGCCTTTAATGTAACCTTTGATGATTTCCTCACTTTTGCACTTTTTAAGAGATTATCTTAGTTATTGTAGTAGGCCCCTCTTTTGAAGGTAACGTTACCCTCAACCCAGTGGTTTGAGTCAGCAAGGATACAATCCCAAAGGGCCAAAATATTGAAAGATAATTAATTAAGTTATTAATGCATAAAGTGGGAGGCCCCTCTTTTGAAGGCGACGTTACCATCGGCTAAGTGGTTTGAGTCAGCAGGGATACAATCCCAAGTAGTCGGGTTAATGTATTAATAGTAGTTTACATATGAGGGGATCAAGCCATTCGCACCCCCGCCATCCAATACCAGTGGGTATTGATGGAGGTCCTAGTAAGCTTGACCCAGGTCCTTGCAGGCTCTATACACTGAACAAGGCAAGAACCTTACTAAATCATTCCCTTAACCCCCGACCAGGTAGGCAACATATCTCTATATAGACCGTAGAGATATGAATGGTGAAAATCTTTTACTTTATATAGACAATAAAGTAATGACAAGACACCATAGACAAATGATGTCACACCCCCAAAATCCACATGCGGAGTATCACCGCTAGAAGGCGTGACTGACCAGGATCAAGCCACCAATCATATTGAACATAGCGTGTAAATAGTTATAAAACCCAAACACAATATAATTGGTGTCCAAACAAAACATAGTTTAAGTTATAAGCGGAAACATAATGTTTAAAACCAAAGTATAAGTTCAAAATGTAATAAATGTTTAACATGGGATAAGACTATCCATGTCCCACAACGTCCACGCCTCTTCGTGCAAGCTCCTGAAATACCTAACGACCTGCAAGGCATGTAACAATGAGTCAACAACAAAGTTGAGCGAGTTCACAGTTGGTTGTTTAGTTTTACCAGTTTGTTTTGTAATCATAAGTTGTTTCGTAAACCACAAGTTAACCAGTACCTTTGTTTCCCAAACCATAACCATAATCAGTGGGGGGCTTCCCCTGTGAACCACTAGACCATACCATATCGACTACTAACGAAATATAAGTTGTGCCCTACATCAGTGTCTATCATCACTGACAGTTTGCCATAGTCCATTAGTACACGCCCGTTCGAACGACACGGTGTGAGGTTTGTTAAACCTAATAGCGCTATTAACTAATAACCCGCTCGCCATCGGCCTCGGCGATTAAGTCGATATAAAGAGGAGGGACTTCATGATAGAGTTTTGTCTAGTAAGTTAAGGTTGTTGTCCTACCCAAGGAGGACGAACGTACGTAGTTCTACCCAAGGAGAATACGCAGGATTTATAGTGGCATCCTACCCAAGGAGGATGGCCGTACATATCCTACCCAAGGAGGATATGTAGGTTCCATTTCAGTTTATTAACCCATTCCCAACCATTGGGAATCCCATGCCTTGTAGAAAGTGTGAACTCACCTCGGTTGATTAATTACTTGATTCCAATTAATCAGTCAAAGCCTACGGTATGCACGTATTCACAGTCAGTTTATATTCACCAAGTTCGACTAACAGTCAAGATCATCACGTACATGCAAGTAAACAACTAACACATAACATTTATCAGTTATACAAGCTCATGCAACCATGCTTTGCAATTACCAGTTACTTGTACTATTCTTATCAGTTAACATAGTCTTCACTAACCTAGTTAATTACTAACAGAGTTAACCAAGTTACTGTGCTTGATTTATAGTTGACGAAACATACTTGTTTCGTCGTGAACTCCTTCGACGAAACCCCCTGGTTTCGTCGTGCATCCTTTCGACGAAACGCACCCGTTTCGTCGTGATTACCCTCCGGCGAATCGCACCCGTTTCGTCCATTTGGCCAGTTACGTCGTGACAGCAGTTACACACAGAAACCCTAATCATTCTGAACAACCGTTTTACACTAACCTCGAACAACCAGTTATCATACAACGCGGTAATCATTGATAATCACATATGTAACCTGTACTCTATGCATGACAGTTTGCTAAACAGGCATACAATCTACACAATCATTACATACGTATACGATTGATAATCATTTAAATCTGTTGGTTCTCTATTACAAAGAATCATTAAATGGTTATGATCTAAATGGTATGTGTTTTGGTCAAAAATTACCTTAGTAATTAAGTGATCAAATTAGTTTGGTGAGGTAGTGTGCTAAGAGAATGTGTTCAAAAATATATTAATTGAGTTATTTGCAAAAACAGTTTCAGGATACGGCTCAGGATATCGAGCTGTATCTATGATCAGACAATGAGCAAAAAGTAAAGGGGTGACACGAGATGTACGAGGAAAGCCCTTGATCAATCTAGATCGCCGGCATAAAACCTCGGGAGCTGACAATCGCAGCTGCCTTGTTCTTCTATTACTTCAAACGTCAGGATACAATGCAGGATATTGATCGGATCGCTAAGTGTTACAATGAGATTTGAGTACAAGTGTTTGTGTGTAGTGGTTGCTAGTAGCTAGAGAGCAAAGAGTGTGAGTGAAAGTGTGTGAAAAGTTGTGTCTACCTATGATCCGATCACCCCTTTATATAGTTACAAAAAACAAACTAACTCTCCTATTATTCCGGGATGCTGGGAATATTCCATTCTGAACGTTGGGGGACTCTTTCTACTTGTTTTCCACGTGCTTATTGACTACAAAACCGGGTCTTCAGCTCATATAACCGTTACAATGTCAATAACATTGACCAACATCCGATATTCTCGCGGAATATGCCTTTCTGACCGTTACAAGACCCATTCTTCCACCATCAACGTCCATTTTTCAACCACCTTGAGCGAATCTTCAGGTAGATCAAGTCTTTTAACGTTGGTACCTTGCAACCAACGTTTTACAAGCCAATCGTTAGTAATAGTCAGGATACTGCCTCAGGATATTACCAATATCCTGGCCCGGTATCCTGATCCGGTATCCTGATCTGGTATCCTGATCATATACAACTAATAAAAAATCAAGATACAAAATCAGGATATGGGCTCAGAATTTCACCCATAACAATTGTCCCCAAAAATATAACTGTTGGATATCATGATTCCAACGGATATATTTTTTAGTCATTCCAACATGTCTTGTAAGGATATCTGTTTTAAATATTCCTGCATAGATTTGGTTATTTCAGAATACTATCATGTAATGAAATTAGAATTACTCCCTTTTACGCAGATTCCATCAAGGACCCTGCTACTTTTGATCTAGAGGAGCTTGACAACTTTTCTAAGCCTGCCTTGGTGAAAAAGGAGCCATATGTTGCCATCAGCTCTAAGCCCTCTGCTGCTGCTGCCGAAGGTTTCTCTTATGGTGACCTTGGCTTCATGGAATCCATCGAGCCCATGATCTCCTTCCCTAATAAGGTAAGTATCCAGATCCTGGATCCTGTACACATATACTGAACCTGTATCCTGGTTAGTTTGTCTTTAATGATACCTGTATTTTGTAGGGTCTAAATCATCTGATCATCCTGCACTTAGAACAATTTTAATTTCCTGCAAGTAGAATAGTTTGACAATTGAACGTGGAGGGACCCTGTGTTTTCAGGATGAAGCCTTCAACTGTTTATGTAAATATGCTTTAAAAACTTAATTGTGTTCTTGGTGAATGGGTCTCTTTTTGAGAGGAAACCAAGAATACAATCTTTTGGACTAATAATAAACTGACCTTTTAGTCTTATTTATTAAGTTTTTATTTTGAAAGGTATGTTTTGAATATCCTGATCAAATATCCTAGTCAGGATACTGATGAAATGTCTCCTAAATGTTAGACAAAACTTGGTTGAATATGACTTTTTAGAAAACTTAGATCATTTAGATAAGGTTTTCGAGACTTGAAGAATAATAAATCATACCAAAAACACTTAGGCAATAATTTCCAACCTCAACCTTTGAATCCTTTGCAATGTCCCCGGCATGGATGTCCCCTGTCTGTGCAGGATATTGCATCAGTGCATGACATACTTGAATATTTCTTCACTTAGTGATTAAACTTCGTAGCTTCTTATCCACAAAGAACGTGTGTAATCACAGGTTGTCATATCTTTGTAATCTTGTTAAAAACTTTAGTTTTACTGGGGATAAACCCTTACTTTACTGGGAATAAACCCTTAGTATCTTGGGGAAAATCCCAAATTTTCGTGCGCTACAGGCGGGGATGTGGAAACCCCAAAACTTAGAAAGGTGAAAACCTTTAAACCTTAGAAGAGTGTAAAAACACTCTTGTTTTCGTGCGCTACAGGCGGGAGTGTATAAACTCCAAGACTTAGAAAGATGAAAACCTTTAAACCTTAGAGAGTATGAAAATACCCTTTCGCGAGAGAGGGTGATCAATCCTCATATACCTTAAGGATCCAGGGTATAGCCAACAGTAACGAAATTGTCAGCCACTTTTACATGAACTGGTCCCGCCACCTTGAACTATCCCTGGATAACTTGCGCTCCAGGCGGGGTGTTTAAACCCAATTCGTGAGAAAGGTGAATACCTTTAAACCTGTGAAGGGATCAGGATCCCTTGAACATGAGAGAGGGGGCCAATCCTCTAATCTTTCGAAGTATCCTGAGTGTGTATCCTAGAGCTATATCCCGAAGCATATTCTGCAAAACAACCTTAAACTAAGGTGGGTGTTAGCTTGGCTAACACCCCTCCGATGCTTAAGTTAGTATTGGGTTCAAATAAAATAAATTATATTTAAAAGAGACGGAATTCATACCAGTTTGAGTTAGAAATTAAATTCTAAACTCACTTGAAATAGGCTTTGAGATGTATAGCATTCCAGGATCTTGGTAGTATATCCCCCTCCATATTCTTAAGCTGATATGCTCCTTTTCCGGATATCCTCTGTTGATATGCTGCCATCCTTAGCTTTGCTGCGTCCCTTGTTCCATCCACAGTATCTAATTCTTGACATAAGGCTTCAAGATTCTGTTCAGGATCCTGTAGGATAGATCTTGCAGTAGGTATCGCCATTTCTGTTGGAATCATTACTTCTGCTCCAAATACCAAGGAAAATGGGGTTTGGCCTGTCGCATTCTTTACCGTTGTCCTATCACCCCACAAAACAAAGGGTAATTCTTGTGCCCATCTTCCTTTTTTGGCTCCAAGTCTCTTCTTTAAGTTATTGACAATTATCTTGTTTGAGGATTCTGCTTGTCCATTCGCTTGAGGATGTACTGGAGTAGATGTTATCATTTTGATCCCCCAACTCTTGCAGAAATCAGTGGTCCTCTTGCTTATAAACTGGGACCCATTATCACAAATGATTTCAGCTGGTACTCCAAACCTGGTCAGGATATTCCTTTTTATGAAGGATACTACTTCTTGGTCTCTAACTTGGACAAATGCTTCAGCTTCAACCCACTTAGAGAGATAATCCGTCATTGCTAGCATAAAGACTTTTCCTCCCGGAGCTTTTGGTAACTTCCCTACTATATCCATCCCCCATTTCATGAACGGCCAAGGGGACGCTACAGGATATAGTGGTTCAGCTGGTTGATGTAGTATGTTACTATGCCTTTGACATGCATCACACCTTCGAGCATATTCTGCAGCATCTTTCCTCATCGTTGGCCAATAATATCCTGTCCTTAATACTTTGGAGAATAATGACCTACCCCAGTGTGGTTACCACAATCCCCTTCATGTATATCCTGAAGTACTTCTTTGGCTTCAGGACCCTCCAAGCACCTCAAATACGGTCCTGCAAGAGATTTCTTATATAAAACATTGTTTATAATAGTGAATCGTGATACCTTCATCCTAAATGCCTTAGGATTTTCATCTCCGGGGATATGTCCTTCCTTGAGATATCTCATGATTGGAGTCATCCAGGATTTAGGATCCTTTTCAGGATACTCTGCCCCAGGATCCTGAATACCTGCTACTTCTTTATCCTGAGGATTCGTTGCAGGATACAAGATATGTAATATTGGTATTTGGGTCCCGTCTAGTATCCTGATCGATGATCCCAGGTTTGCTAAGGCATCTGCTTCAGCATTATCCTCCCTTGGTACCTGTTCAAGTGTAAAAACATCGAAATATCATGCTAATTTTTTGAGAATATCGAGGTATTCGATTAATTTCTCACCCTTGACTGGATAGGATCCATTCAAATGATTAGTAATTAACAAAGATTCAACATATACTTGCAAATTCTTGATACTCATATTCTTAGCCAATTCTAATCCTGCAATTAAAGCCTCATACTCTGCTTCATTATTAGTAGCAGAAAATTTACATTTAATAGCCTGGGGTAATATGTCCCCGTGTGGCGATTTTAGTAGTATACCCAAACCTACACCTCTTACATTAGATGCACCATCAGTATATAGTGTCCAAGATTCTATATTTTCTCTGAGTTGTTGCACTTCTAGGTCTACTTCATTTTGAATATCACTGCTGAAATCAGCCACAAAGTCTGCTAGAGCCTGAGACTTTATAGCATTTCTAGGTTCATATATTAGATCATAGGCACTTAATTTTACTGACCACTTAGCCATTCTACCCGACATCTCAGGTTTCCTAAGCACATTCTTAACAGGATAATTAGTTTTAACATGAATCCTACGTGTCTCAAAATAATGTCTAAGCTTAGTTGATGCCATAACTAGGGCTAATATCATTTTTTCTAGATGAGAATATCTAGTTTCAGCATCTAATAAACTTTTACTAACGTAATAGACAGGATACTGCTGACCTTCATGATCCTTTGCAAGGACAACACTTATTGCATTCCCTGATACTGCGAGATATAGGGATAATGGTTCACCATCCTCAGGCTTCGTTAATAGAGGTGCGGTTGAAAGATATCTCTTTAATTCCTATAGGGCTGCTTCATGCTTTTCTCCCCACTCGAACCTCTTATTCTTCTTCAGGATATCGTAGAATTCCTTGCATTTTTCCGAGGATCTTGATATAAATCTGTTTAATGCTGCTACTCGCCCTGTTAATCTTTGAACATCTTTCATATTTGAAGGTGACTTGATATCCAAGATAGCTTAATCTGCTCCAGGCTTGCTTCTATCCCCCTTTTAGTCACCATGTATCCTAAAAACTTTCCTGCCCCCCTCCAAAATGGCACTTGGCAGGATTTAGTTTCATATTATACAGGATATCAAATGCTTCTTTAATATACTGGAGATGATCCTCAGCCTTCTTGGATTTGACTACCATATCGTCAATGTACACCTCCATGGTGTCCCCCAGTTTGTCTTTGAACATCATGTTTACCAATCTCTGGTATGTTGCACCTGCATTTTTCAAACCGAAAGGCATAGCAGTATAACAAAAAATACCTGTTGGTGTCATGAAGGCAGTATCCTCTTGGTCCGAAGGCTCCATTTGAATCTGCAGAAATCCTGAGGATGCATCCATGAAGGTTAACATCTCTTGCCCGGCAGTAGCATCTACCATATCCTCATGCTTCCATGCAAATGTTGACATCCTGCACTTCAAAAAGTTAGTTAACTGTTCTTCAATATCCTGAGGGATATTGGTTCCTACGAGCATCGAGATATCAGGATTATCCTCATCCAGGATAATTTTCTTCATATCCTGCTCTGAAGCTTCCATGATATCCTGGGCCCGCATCTTTAATTGCTATGCTACACTAGGCTTGGTCGAGGATTTCATCGAGGATGAGTAACATTCTTTCGCCTCCTGCTGATCACTATCAACCTTACCAACCCCCCAAGGGGTAGGGATCTTGATGCATTGATGATAAGTTGATGGCACAGCCTTCATATCATGGATCCATGGCCTGCCTAGTATGATGTTATAGCAGGATAGGGAGTCCATCACACAGAAACGTTCTATCGAGTTGACCCCTTCAACATACACTGGTAGCTTTATCTTTCCCACTGTGTTCCTGGCCTCTCCACTGAACCCAACAAGCACGGTGGATTTTGAAGTAATATCCATTGGAGATACATTCATTCTCTTCAGAGTCTCTAGTTAGATTATGTTGACGGAGCCGCCATTATCTACCAATATCCTGCGTACAAAATGGTTAGCCACATATAATGTTATTACAAGAGCATCATGGTGATGATCCTGAACAGTATCCCTGTCATCACTGTCAAAAGTGATCACTTTATCAATTGTGAGGGTAGTCATCCTGACAGGTTTGTCCCCTCTTTCGGTCTTGGCCTCTTTTGCATGTCTCTTGGCTGCAGAATATGAGGTCCCACAAATGTCGGATCCTCCTGAAATAAAGTTGATTATCTTGGCATCCGCAGGAGGTGACGCCGCTCGTTCAGGATCCTTCTCAGTATCCTGACCCTTATTCTTCTTTCTTCCTAGGAGATCCTTTAGATATCCCTTGCTCAGAAGATTACTTATTTCTTTTCTTAGAGCAATGCAATCCTCAGTCACATGACCAAAATCTTCGTGGAAGGCACACCATTTGGATTTATCCTTCCAATTAGCTTTTTGTTGGTTCTTTCAAGGCCACCTAGCTTTGTCTCCTAAACCCTGCATAGCATACATTAATTCAGGAATGTTAACAGAGAAGCAATATTCAGATAATTCAGGATATTCTTTAGGATCCTCGTCTTCGACAACATTCACTTTCTTGCTGTCATTTCTACCATATGGCTTGGAGCGATATGGTTTGTATGAGGATTCTGACTTCCTGTTAGTTGATTCATATGTTGAGGATGCATTCATCCTCTCTTGCGTTTTCTTATCATCTTCCAGCCTGATATATCTCAAAGCCCTGTTCCGAGCTTCATCTAAGTTCCTGCAAGGATTCATTACAAGATCCTGATAAAATCGACGATCCTTCTGTAACCCCATTTTGAACGCTTGTACTGCCGTAGCAATATCAAGATTCGGGATATCCAGGGATTCTCTACTAAATTTGTTAACATAATCCCTTAGGGATTTTTGTGATCCTTTTGTTATCCTGTAAAGATCACTTGTTAGTTTCTCAAAGCTCCTGCTACAAGAAAATTAACTGATAAACAAATTAACTAAATGAGAAAATGATGTAATTGAATAAGGTGGAACATTTAAAAGCCATTTTAAGGCCGATCCTGTTAAAGTTGAACCGAAGCCTTTGCATAAGCATGCTTCCTTAAGTTCTGGTAGGATTGGATTTCTTTCCATCCTTTCCCTATACTGGGCAATATGCTCCTCAGGATCTGTCGTCCCATCATACAACTTTATGCTGGGAGTCTAGAATCTTTTTGGAATTTCAGCATCATAAATTGGATGAGCAAATCGGGATATCCTGTGACTATCCTGGGATACTTCTGGTATAGGCTGCACTTCTCCAGGAACACTTGATATCATATCCTTCAATTTTTGAAGTTCCCTGTTCAATGCCGGTGTTACACCTATATCCTGTAAAGAATCAGAATTATTAGTAGCAGGGATACTGATATTGGCAAACATGTTACCAGCCTGTTGCTTTTGCCATATCCTGGACCATATCTTGGGCCATATCCTGGATCATATCTTGGGCCATATCCTGGATCCCTCAGGGTCAATATCCTGGCGGATGATGGTATCTCCAGCATGTTGCTCCGGGACTGACTCGGTATCATGTTGCCTTGATTATCCTCGGTAAATGTCGCTGAACTAAAGTTCAGCATCCTGGGCTGTAGAGGAGTAGTATATCCTCCACAGGTTTCCTGGAGTTTGACTTCAAGAGTTGTATATCCTTCATGATCGTCTGGTTAGTTTCTTGCTGCCTCTTCATTTGTTCCTGTATACTACCAAACAAAGACATAATTTCGTTATTAGAAGCAAGGATATGGGTTCTCCCTGAATTTCCGGATCTGGAAACATTCTGAGCAGCAAGAATTTCTCTCGGCGTGTGGCTTTCATTTCTCCTCTGAAAAGTCTGAACTTGTGAAGGTGGAGGAGGCACCGAACCAACTGTTGCAAAAGTTGTAGCAGACACAGTAGAAGAGCTCATGCTTGATCTCGAGGCCATTGCAAATAATGTGGCAAAAAGTTTTGAAAACAGAAAACCAATTAATGATTTCACAAAGATTTTTAGTAAAGACAGCACCACTTGCCCCACGGTGGGCGCCAAATTGTTTTGGTCAAAAATTACCTAAGTAATTAAGTGATCAAATTAGTTTGGTGAGGTAGTGTGCTAAGAGAATGTGTTCAAAAATATATTAATTGAGTTATTTGCAAAAACAGTTTCAGGATACGGCTCAGGATATCGAGCTGTATCTATGATCAGACAATGAGCAAAAAGTAAAGGGGTGACACGAGATGTACGAGGAAAGCCCTTGATCAATCTAGATCGCCGGCATAAAACCTCGGGAGCTGACAATCGCAGCTGCCTTGTTCTTCTATTACTTCAAACGTCAGGATACAGTGCAGGATATTGATCGGATCGCTAAGTGTTACAATGAGATTTGAGTACAAGTGTTTGTGTGTAGTGGTTGCTAGTAGCTAGAGAGCAAAGAGTGTGAGTGAAAGTGTGTGAAAAGTTGTGTCTACCTATGATCCGATCGCCCCTTTATATAGTTACAAAAAACAAACTAACTCTCCTATTATTCCGGGATGCTGGGAATATTCCATTCTGAACGTTGGGGGACTCTTTCTACTTGTTTTCCACGTGCTTATTGACTACAAAACCGGGTCTTCAGCTCATATAACCGTTACAATGTCAATAACATTGACCAACATCCGATATTCTCGCGGAATATGCCTTTCTGACCGTTACAAGACCCATTCTTCCACCATCAACGTCAATTTTTCAACCACCTTGAGCGAATCTTCAGGTAGATCAAGTCTTTTAACGTTGGTACCTTGCAACCAACGTTTTACAAGCCAATCGTTAGTAATAGTCAGGATACTGCCTCATGATATTACCAATATCCTGGCCCGGTATCATGATCCGGTATCCTGATCTGGTATCCTGATCATATACAACTAATAAAAAATCAAGATACAAAATCAGGATATGGGCTCAGAATTTCACCCATAACAGTATGATCAGATTCTACACTAACATAAACTCAACATGTCAACCCTAACATTATCCTACTGAATCAATTAATCATAAGCAAATCGTTGTGTTCACAAACATTCATCTCTATTTTCAATCATTAAACCCTAGTCTACAGCAATCTATTAACAATCATCATACTAGTCATGCATTCATGAACAGATAAACATTAGCAGTACACTAACCGGTTGAGATGAACACAAGATTTCCTAGAAGGATGATGGTGAGAGGTGATGGCTGCCGCATGGAGGTAGAGAGGTTCTAGGGTTTTCAATTCTGCTAAAAGTGTGATGAATGAAACAACAATACGCAATAAATATACACGTAACGTACTGGGCCCCTAATGGGCTTCGGCGTAACACTGGGCTGGCGAAACACTCCGTTTCGTTGGAGTGTAGATGACGAAACTCTCCCTGTTTCGTCAAAGTGGGTTATGGCGAAACGCCCTGTTTCGTTGAACTCATTCAGGTTTAAATAGTTTAAGTTTTTCAAACAGGTTACATGTTATATCAACAAACATATAGATGCAACAATCACAAAACGTCTCAACATATATCAAACACGTGTACAATTACAAGGCAAACAAGTCGTGTAAGCAAACAACTAAACAATTAACATGCAATACTTGAAGCAAAGACTAGATTGTCTAATGCTGAGTGATGCGAAGATGGAATCTTGGAAACTCGAGTTGTCACAAATGATAAAGAAGTTTCACCTTCAACATAAGAAACTAGTTATTAAAGTCATTAATACAAAACCAAATAAAAAGTGCGAAAAGATTAAAAATCAAAAGTATTACATTAAATGCTTGTCTTCACCAAGTGATGTAAGAGACTTAGCCAAACATGGCCTTTGATTGACAAGAACTCTTACTATCAATCTTGGATCCCGAGACTACTACACACACTCTAAGGTGGATGATGGTGGTGGATGTGGGTGTTGTAGTGGAGGTGGAGTGGTGGTGAAGTGGGAGAGAGGTGGTTTGCCAAGGGATGCCTTTGAAGTGAGCCAAGCACCCCTATTTATAGCCTGAACAGAAGCCCGGACACGGCCTCGTGTCCGCTGGACACGGCCCCATGGCCATCCTCTTTCTCTTTCTTCATTAATTACAATTGTCTGCATTAGGCTCCACACGCCCCCGTGTTTGCTGGGCACGACCCGGTGTGCAGAAGCGTATCTGTACTATCAAGATTTGCAATATTCTACGAATCTTAGCGTTGACCATGCCCCGTGCTGAGCTGGGCATGCCCCCGTGCTGGGAATAGAAGCTTCTACAACTTTGTCATTTTCTGCAGACAGTGGTCAGCCTTCTGTTTCTTGTTTTTGCTTGGGAAGATGTTGTCGAGTGGTCGGGCATGCCACGTTTATTCCTTTTCTTTGTATTTATGTTAGTTTTTGCTGCATATTTGTTCCTTTTGTTCATTTAAGCTCATCTGGTCCTGAAAATACAAAAGGAAGACAAAAGCACACTTTTTTCCAACATTAGTACTAAAAAAGAGTTAGTTTTATGCCTCATTTGATATAATTTATATGTTGCATTTTACACACATCAGAAACCCACCACCTGAATGCCCACTTTGGTAAAACTCCTGGCCCACCTGGAAAATATTGCACCAAGTGATATTCCAACCTATGACCTTCACATTGGAAGATTATGTGGTGCCTCCTCTATTTATTATTATTTATATATATATTTTTTAACGACCAACTAATATTATACAAGTCTGGTCACCAGAGCAAACCTATTGGTGAAAGGCTATTAACGCTTTGCGAACATAGCCAATGTTGGTGATTAGGCTCACCTACCATTTCAGAGGAAATCCATCATTCGAAGGCCTACAATGGTAAAACTACTACCCACCTGAAAAATATTGTAATAAGTGAGACTCTAACTCATAATTTTTGTATTGAAAGGCAATGAGATGCCTACTCAACCAATTAATATAGGACTCATTAGCTGTAAAGAGTAGATTGAAAAAATGGTAAGTCAATATAAAGAAACTTCCTAAAATATAAAGAGGTGCATTTTAGAAAGGAGCAGGCTAAATGTATCCTTCTTTATTACTAATGGCACCTCTTTTTTAAAAATAAAATTTTAAAGGCCGCCAACTTCACCCCTCTAAAAATCTTTTTTTTTAAATCAATTAATTTAAATAAAGGCTACTAACTATCACCAATTAAAATTCATATAAATATATAATAACAATAATTGAGATGTTCAATGTTGAGTTTAATGTTGTTCGTATATAAAAGGTGTTGAAAAAGTTCTACAATCAAATTTTGAATTTATAATACGAGGTTAACCACGTTCATTATTGTTGTAATAAGTTGTACAACCAAATTGAGAAAGAAGCAGTTTTCAAAATTCTAAAAATAGTTCAATACATAAATAATTTTTATGAATTCAATCCGTACAAAATTTTGGTTAAGTTTTGGTGTTATATAATTTTAATATTATTGTTTTTTCCAATTATTAAAATACTTAAAATAGATGCAATTTTTTAAAATTTAAAAAAATAAAAGATTTATTGGCATTTATTTGAAAACTTCAAACTAAAAGTATAATCAGTGAAATTGAAAGAAATAAAGATGCATTTAGCAACACACTTTAAAAATTGTTTGCTTAGAATACATGATTCTCTTGGATAACTAGTGAAAGGTTGTCTTCAACTAAAATTTTAAATAGATAAAACATTAATAAACTTTATACATGATTCTATAAAGTTTATACATGATTCTGTTGGATAACTTTTTTAACACTGGCTCCAATGCAATGCACTTCCTCTAGTCATTACTGTCAGATCAGCTTTTTACCCATCCTTCTCACATGCACTCCCTCTCCTCTTTTTAACTCCAACCCATCTTTCTCACATGCACTCTCTTCTTTTTTTTTTAGCTAAAAATTAGTTTTCTAATGAACGGCCCACCCTCTCTCTGCACTTGTCTGCACTTCCTCACATACAAGCCTTTCACTTCATCCTTCACTCTATTCCATCATTTTCAAATGCAGCATGCCAGCTCATTAAATGCATCCCCAAAATATACATTGGGGGTAGTCTAAGTGAAAGGTTGTCTTCAACTAAAATTTTAAATAGATAAAACATTAATAAACTTGATGTTTGTATATGTGGTCACACAACAAAGAGTAAATTGGAACTTGATACACGTTTATATAAACTATAAATGTGTTTAACGAGAGTAACATTAAAGTGTTATTTTTTAATGGTAAAGGTTACATAATTACTACTCTTAAATTATACCAAGTTTACCCCCATACTCGGAATTAAACCATGTTCTCTCTTCAACAGACAGAAAACCTCTACCACCCCACCAGAGTGGTAATGTCACATTACAAGTGTTATTAGGCTACTCGGTACGGGGGACGGCCCTGGCCCGTCTAGCCGCAACGCCGGTCCACAACACCGTTTCCCAGGCCCATCGTCGTCCTCTCCCCGGCTCTCCACCTCAGCGCTTTAATGTCGTTCAACGGCTACTTTTAAAAAAAATTCAACTTCCTATTAAATGCAACCGCTACTTTTATAAAAAAAATTAATTATTTTATCTTTAAATACACATCTTTCACCCCATTTTTAAACAACTTCAACCCAAACTCTCTCTTAAATTTATAAAATTCTTCACTTTTTTTATAAATTTTTCCATGGATCCATACAATCCAAACAACCCGAACCCAAACGCGCACCCAAACCCAAACGTTTTCTTGGTACCTGGCTACTATCATACGATGGATCCGAATTGGTCGTCATCGTAAATTTCTCTCAACGCTTTCTTGGGTTTCCAACAAATCCCCAAGCTTTCTCTCAAATGAGCCAAATGCAATCCATGCAACAAATGCAATCCTTGCAACAAATGCTAATGCGAAACCCGTTCAACTCACAATTTGATCGGAGTGTCGCGCTCCGGTCAAAGATAATATTTTTAAGCCCGAATTACCCTTAACAATGTGTTAGTGGTAGTAAGGGGTCGAACCACGAAGAGTATGTGGTTTGCGAATGGACTTGATTCATTTTAAAGGTTTGTCACAATTATGAAGTTTACTAGATTGTTTTTATGATTTTTGTTTGTTTGAAAAAAGATGTTGGAATGAACCAAGAAGTTTGGATTGATTAATTAACTACTACAACTTAAACAAATGCACGGAATTGTAATTGATGGTTTAAAACAAGATAAGTTAACAAGGTTCACACCCGGTTCAACAAATGCAAGACCTAGGGTTACTACGCGTTTCAACTTGATTTAATCGAATTAGTTCATTAACAGGTTGAAAATCACAAATCTTAGGTGCCAATCGCTATCGACATTATAGACAACGGACCACAATGCACTTCGTTACTTTGGACAAGTAAATCCTATCAAAAGACAAAGCATAAATATGTATATTCATTTCACAAAATCAAATTTAATCGTTCATTCGACAATTCGCAAATACAATACAAACGTATGACAATTATCTAATGATTCAAATGTAATTCAATTAGTTACAAACCAAGTATCAAACGAATAATAACCCTAAACCTTACAAAAGTCTACACCGGGGTGAAACCTTCAAGAATTTAGCCGCTCATAGTAGGACGAATGCAATCACCGAAAGTTGGGAACTTGAACATTGTCATCTTAAAGCTTTGGATATGGAGGAAATGATGATTAGGGTTTGGGGTGAAGTGATGGTGATGAATGGATTGAAGGATTGATGGTAGTTAGGGTTATGGAATGAAGATTGGATGGTGAAATCGAATGATTGTGGATGATGGAATGGATTGGAGATGAAGTCGTATCGTCTCTGGGCTCCAAGAACAATATTCAAACTCAATATCAAGTGTAACTCCTATTTTTTGGTCAAAACTTAGGTTATAACTCGTTCCCAACAACCAAATCAACAAAATCACGACGTGGTGCCAGAAGAGCCGTCGCCGACGGCCATGTGTGGCATCGGCGACGGTATGTGGATATGCTGAAATTCACCGATGTCTAATTCCACTACCTACGACGTAACCTGGGCGACGATGTTTATTTAGGGGCGTCGTCGACGGCCCTTCATGGCGTCGGCGAAGATGCCTCCATCACTTGGTCTCTTTTTTCGCATTTTGTGATCGCGGTTGACCCGATTCGTGTCCCGGTGGTCCGTTTTTCATCCCGGTAGTCTGTAAAGCTCCCAAATAGCTCCTTAAACTTCATTAAACCTGCAAAACACACTTTTAATTAAAAGTAGGCTATTCGGAATTAAAAACCATGTAAAACATCGATTTATACAAATACGAACACTAGTATTCAACCATGTATCACAATTTCAATCGCAACCACAACCTTCATTGCCACAGGTATAATCATCTCTCCAACCACAACCTGTAAAAGATGAAGTTGAAGAATGTGTTCCGGAAATGCAACCCCAATCCTCGAAACGGAAAAAAGGGAAGCAAGTGGCGCGTCAAGCCGGTGATCAACCTTCGAGAGCCAAGTCATAGCCTTCATCAAAGATCAAGCAGGAGGCATTAGCTAAGGCGTGGATTAGCACATCAAAAAGCCCCATTGTCGGTATGTAAAAATATATAAATTTTACATTTTTTAAAATATAGCTTTTTTTACATTCTAAAAATATAGGTAACAACCAAATCGGCGATGGTTTTTGGAAAGAGATATTATCAAAGTTCCTTGTGATTATGGAACAAGGTCATTATCTCGATCTCGATTCCATCGCTTCGAAGTGGCAAAAAATGCATCCGGTCGTGAGCCGATTTGTCGGGATATATAATAATTTATATGTTAATCGTCATAGTGTAGAGTAACAAAGATGTTTTTAAAGAGGCAATGCGTAGATACGAAAATGGGCATCATGTCGTTTTCCCACACGTCCGGGCATGGGAGGTTATGCGAACCAATAAGAAGTGGGTGTTGGTTCCAAATGAGGTTGCAAGTGCTAAACGAACAAAAACCTCAGAGACCGGAAGTTATAGTGCAGGGGGCTCGGACGCACGATGCCAAATAAATATAAACGACGAGCCAGAATTTGACGAAGAAGAGCATGTAGTTCGAGAGGATGCACATCCACCAGCCAGGGACAAAGCCAAAAAGGCAGCGGCTGCAAAAAAAAAAAACAAGTCGCAACGGGGGGCGGTTCGAAAATGGACGAGTTGATGACCCAGTTCAAAGCATACACCGAGGTCACAAAGCAACGTGAAGTGGACGAACGGGTTTGGTTGAAGCAAGAAAAGAATGAACTAAAAGAATGGGAGATAATGACAACCGATATCAATTCGTATCCGGAAGAATACCGATCAGTTTTGCGTAAAATGAAAGAAAAGATCGCTAAAAAATGGAATTCTTAGGATTTTTAATTTTTACCAATCTAGTATTTTTTTTAAGTTATGTAATGTTTGTCTTTTTAATATTAATGATTTTATTTTATAACTTATTAAATGTTAAACAACATGTTGAATTTTTAAGAAAAAAAATTAAATAAGTGGGGGAGTCTGTAACGCCCTGCTTCTTCGTACTTTCCATAATTAGAAGGTCTTGCTTGTAATTCTATTTCGGAAGTCTTGTGTTCCTGTAATCCTCCTTTCGTTGTAATCGTTGTAAAATCCGAGACTTGAGTCATAAATAAAACTCGTATTTCTTTAAATTCGTGTTATACATACTTCATACATGTTCATACATTTGAATTCGTGAAACAATTGATGATTTACTTGGAATTCTTGGAAACTACGTGTTAAACTTGTAAATTCATGAAAGCCATGAATAATACGTCTTTTGCATGCATACGATACTTATTTTCGACATTTATACGCTTAATCATACTTCATTATGTTTGTTGTATGTTAATTATACTTGTTAAACCCTTATAATATGCTTAAATGACATGAATTACCCTCGAAAGACCTTAAAACATCTAAAATAAACCTAAGGGACTAAAGATGTCGACAATTGAAACATGAAAACTCGTCTGCCCAGCCCTGGCGGGCCACGACTCGCCCAGCAAGGGGCTTCGCTGGCCGCGAGCCAGCTGGATCCGAGACCAGCATGATCAGCTCGTGTATTGGTCACTTTTTATTAGGTTTTGATTGGTTATTAGTGTGTTTCTTGCATTTAAACCTCACCAACCCAACTCTAATCCATCCCCTATATAACCCAAGCCTCCTCCAAGCATTTTTCAAGTTCTAAGGACATGCTTTGTAATGCTCCTATCCTCGCGCTTCCCGATGGTAACAACGACTTTGTCGTGTATTGCGATGCCTCAAACCTTGGTCTTGGTTGTGTCCTTATGCAACGAGACAAGGTTTTCCCTTACGCGTCGAGGCAATTCAAGATACATGAGAAGAACTACACTACTCACGACCTTGAACTAGGCGCAGTTGTTTTTGCGTTGAAGATTTGGCGACATTACCTTTATGGTACTAAGTGTGTGGTCTTCACTGATCATAAGAGCCTTCAAGATATCTTCAACCAAAAGGAACTGAACATGCGTCAACGTCGTTGGACGAATGCAACCACCGGAAGTTGGGAACTTGAACATTGTCATCTTGAAGCTTTGGATATGGAGGAAATGATGATTAGGGTTTGGGGTTGTTATGGGTGGTTTTCTGGGCCCATATCCTGGAATTATATCCTGACTTGATAATTTCTGATTATGATCAGGATACCGGATCAGGATATTGGTAACTTCCTGATGTAGTATCCTGGCAGTTACTAATTATTTACTTGCAGGTCATGGCTATAGGATCATAACATTCATGTGGACTCATTCTCCTGAAGACTCGCTCCATTTAGTTGAAAAATAAACGTTGAAGCCGGAAGAATAGGTCACCAACGTTCAGAAAGGAATATTCTGGAGCATCCCTAGTTTATAGGAGAATTTGTTTGATATTTGTAACTATAAATAGGAGTGCCAAACCGTAGGAACACTTCACTTCACTCATGACTCTCGAACTCTTACTTCTTTCTCTTGCAATCACGCACTAACACTCAACACTTACAATCATTGTACCACTTAGTAGCAATCTGAGCATTATCCTGCATTGTATCCTGAACATTCAAGTAATAAGAAAAACAAGGCAGCCAACGATTGTCAACTCCCGAGGTTTTATGCCGGAGATCTAGATTGATCAAGCGCTTTCCTCGTATATCTTGTGTCCATTTTTACCTTTTCAGCTCATTGTTTGATTGTTGATATAGTTTCATATCCTGAGACTATATCCTGAAACAATTTTTGCAAACGAACAAACCAACATATTTTTTCACAATCATTGCTAGCACACTACCTCACAAACTAATTTGATCACTTAATTACTTCGGTAATTTTTTATCAAAACAATTTGGCGCCCACCGTGGGGCAAGTGGTGCTATTTCTACTAAAAGCTTTGTTAAAATCACTACTTGGCTTCTTATTTTCAAAACTTTTTACACAACTATTTTCAATGGCTTCGAAATCAAACATGAGCTCTTCGTCCATGCCTGCTACAACCTCTGCCACAACCGGTTCAGTGCTTCCACCACCTCCACAGATGCAAGCTCCTTCACAGGCTCAGGCTCCTCCAAGGAGGGTTGAGACTCATATATCCCGAGACACTGATCTTGCTCAAAATGTCCATAGATCTGGTGTCCTAGGGAGAACTCCTATTATGGCTTCTAATGATGAAATTCTAACTTTGTTTGGTAGTATACAGGATCAGATGAAGCAACAGCAGGAAACTAATCAGATGATAATAAGAGAATTACAACTCTTGAAGTCTAACTCCAAGAGACCTGTTGAGGATACTGTCACTCCCTTGCAGCCCAGAATGCTGAACTTTAGTTCAGCAGTGTATACTGAGGATAGTCAGGGCAATGTTGTGCCAAGTCATTCCCAGGGCAATACTCCTGAAATACCCTCAACATCCAGGATATCGATTGTTAGGGGACCAGGATATGCTCCAGGATATGGCCAGAATCCTCAAGCTGGTAATTTATCTAATAATGTTAATACTCTTGCTACTAACAATCTTGGATCTTTGCAGGATATAAATGTGACGTCGGCACTCTCTAGAGAGCTTCAGAAGCTGAAGGATATGATATCCAGTACCTGGGGTAGTGCAGCCTATACCGGAAGTATCCTAGGACAGTCATAGGATATCCCGGTTTGCATATCCTATATGTGATACTGAAATTCCAAAAAGATTTCAAACTCCTAATATGAAGCTTTATGACGGGACCACGGATCCTGAGGAGCATATTGCTCAGTATAGGGAGAGGATGGAGATTAACCCTATTCTACCAGAACTTAAGGAAGCATGCCTCTGCAAGGGCTTCGGCTCTACTCTAACAGGATCAGCCTTAAAATGGCTCTTAAACGTTCCACCTCATTCAATTACATCATTTGCTCATTTGGTCAATTTGTTTAATAGTCAATTTTCTTGCAGTAGAAGTTTCAAAAAACTATCAAGTGACCTCTACAGGATAACTCAGGGTCCTCAAGAATCCTTATGGGTCTATGTGAACAAATTCAGCAGGGAATCCTTGGATATCCCACACCTTGACGTTGCTACAGCTGTGTAGGCATTCAAGATGGGATTGCAAAAGGATTCCCAATTTTATCAGGATCTTGTGATGAATACTTGCAGGAACTTGGATGAAGCTCGAAACGGGGCTTTGAGATATATCAGACTTGAAGACGGCAAGAAAATGCAAGAGAGGATGAATTCATCCGCTCTAGGCCGTATGGTAAAAATGGCAGTAAGAAAGTGAATGTGTTGAGGATGAAGATATCGAATAATATCCTGAATTGTCAGAGTATTATTTTTCTGTTAATATACCCGAACTAATGTATGCTATGCAGGGTTTGGGAAATAAAGCGAGGTGGCTGAGGAAGAACTAGAAAAAGGCCGATTGGAAGGATAAATCCAAGTGGTGTGCCTTCCATGAGGATTTTGGACATGTGACGAAAGATTGCATAGCCCTGAGGAAGGAAATAAGCTACCTGCTAAGCAAGGGATATCTGAAAGATCTTCTGGGCAGAAAGAAGAATAAGGGTCAGGATACTGAGAAGGATCCTGAACAAGCAGCATCACCTCCTCCAGACGCCAAGATAATTAACTTCATATCCGGAGGATCCGATATACGCAGAACCTCCTATTCTGCATGCCAAGGAGGCAAAGCAGAAAGAGGGGACAAGCCGACGAGGATGACAACACTTACAACTGACAAAGTGATAATGTTTGACAGTGATGACCAGGACAACATTCAGGATCCTCACCACGATGGTTTGGTAATCACTTTATATATTGCTAATCATTTTGTACACAGGATACTGGTGGACAACGGTAGCTCGGTCAACATCATCCAATTGGAAACCCTGAAGAGAATGAACATCCCCCAAATGGAGATCACTTCAAAATCCACTGTGCTTGTAGGGTTCAGTGGAGAGGCAAAGAACACTGTTGGAGAAAAAAACTGCCTGTATATGTTGACGGAGTGAACTCAATGCTACGATTCTACGTCATGGATTCACTGTCCTGTTATAATATTATATTAGGCAGGCCATGGATTCATGATATGAAAGTTGTGCCATCAACCTATCATCAGTGCATCAAGATCCCTACTCCTTGGGGGGTAGTCAAAGTGGAAAGCAATCAACATGAGGCAAAGGAATGTTATTCCTCCTCGATGAAAGCCTCAACAAAGCCCAAAGCAGGATAGCAATTAAAGATACAAGCTCAGGATATCGTGGAAGCCTCAGAGCAGGATGTTAAGAAAATTATCCTGGATCAGGATAATCCAGATATCTCGGTGCTTATAGGAGCTAATATCCCTCAGGATATTGAGAATCAGCTTATGAATTTTCTAAAATGTAGGATGTCCACGTTCGCATGGAAGCATGAAGACATGACAGGTATTTCAAAAGATATTATAACTTACAAGCTTGGGATTGACAGGTCTTTCAAGCCCGTTCAGCAAAAGAGAAGGAAATTTGCTCCTGAAAGAAATGCAATCATACAGGAAGATGTTGAAAGATTATTAAAGTCCAAGATGATTAGGGAAGTCAAATTCCACAAGTGGCTAGCAAACGTGGTCGTGGTTCAAAAGAAAAATAGGAAATGGAGAGTTTGTGTAGATTACACAGACCTCAATAAAGCATGTCCTAAAGACCCATTCCCCTTGCCTCATATAGACTCGATGGTAGATGCAACCGCCGGTCATGAAATGCTAACCTTTATGGATGCATCCTCAGGATTCCAGCAAATCCAGATGGAGCCATCTGATCAAGAAGATACAGCTTTCATGACACAGACAGGTATTTATTGTTATACTGCCATGCCTTTCGGTTTGAAAAATGCAGGTGCAACGTATCAGAGACTAGTGAATATGATGTTTAAAGACAAACTGGGGGACACCATGGAGGTGTATATTGATGATATGGTGGTGAAATCCAAGAAGGCGGAGGATCACCTCCAGGATCTTGAATGTGCCTTCAATATCTTGGACCAATACAATATGAAGCTGAATCCTGCTAAGTGCCATTTTGGAGTGGGGGCAGCAAAATTTTTAGGATATATGGTGACTAAGAGGGGAATAGAAGCAAGTCTAGAACAGATTAAAGTTATCCTGGATATCAAATCACCATCCAACATGAAAGATGTGCAAAGGTTAACAGGACAAGTAGCGGCGTTGAACATGTTCATATCAAGATCTTCAGAGAAATGCAAGGAATTCTATGATATCCTGAAGAAGAAAAAAAAGTTCGAATAGGGAGAAAGACATGAAGCTGCTCTACAAGGATTGAAGCAGTATCTTTCAAGTGCACCTATGCTGATGAAGCCCGAGGATGGTGAACCCTTTTCCCTGTATCTTGCAGTATCAGGGAGTGCAGTAAGTGTCGTTCTGGTAAAGGATCATGAAGGTCAGCAGTATCTTGTTTATTATGTGAGTAAAAGTTTGTTAGATGCTGAAACTAGATACTCACACTTATAAAAATTGATATTAGCCCTAGTTATGGCGTCAACTAAGCTTAGACATTATTTTGAGACACATAGGATTCATGTTAAAAGTAATTATCCTGTTAAAAATATGCTTAGGAAACCTGAAATGTCTGGCAGGATGGCTAAATGGTCCGTAAAGCTAAGTGCATACGATTTAGTATATGAACCTAGAAATGCTATAAAGTCTCAGGCTTTAGTAGACTTTGTGGCTGATTTTAGTAGTGATATTCAAAATGAAATTGACCTAGAAGTACAACAACTAGGTGAGAATTCAGAAGCTTGGATACTATACACTGATGGTGCATCTAACATAAGAGGTGTAGGATTCGGGATACAACTAAAATCGCCACAGGGGGACATATTACCCCAGGCTATTAGATGTGAATTTCCTGCTACTAATAATGATGCAGAATATGAAGCTCTGATTGTAGGATTAGAATTGGCTAGGAATATGAATATTAAATGTTTGCAAGTGTATGTTGATTCCTTGTTGATCACTAACCATTTCAACGGATCTTATGCAGTCAAAGGTGAAAGGTTAGTCGAATATCTTGAAATTGTTAAAAAATTAGCAGGATATTTCGAAGTTTTTACACTTGAACAGGTACCAAGAGAGGAAAATGCTGATTCAGATGCTCTGGCAAATTTAGGATCTACCGTCAGGATACCGGAAGGAACTCAGATACCGATACTACATATCCTGTATCCTACGATGGAACACTTCAAATCTCAGGATAAAGAGGTAGCAAGTATCCGGGATCCTGGTGATGAATATCCTGAAAAGAATACTGGACGGCTCCAATTATAAAATACCTCAAAAAAGGAGACACCCCAAAGGATGAGAATCCTAAGGCTTTCAGAATGAAGGTATCTCGTTTTACTATTATAAATAATGTTTTGTATAAGAAGTCTCTTGCAGGTCCATACCTAAGGTGCTTGGAGGATCCTGAAACCAAGGAGGTACTTCAGGATATACACGAAGGAAACTGTGGCAACCATACTGGGGGCAGATCGTTGTTCTCGAAGGTGTTAAGAACAGGATACTACTTGTTTTGGTCAAAAATCAAGCAAAGATAATGCAACCAAATCTTTATGTGTGAGGTGTAATGCTTGAATCAATGAACAATATTGAGGATCACTCAGAAATGTAATGAACAAGTGACACAATGATTTATACGAGGAAAAAGCCCTTGATCAAGAGTTGATCTCCGGCATAAAAAACCTCGGGTGATAGAAACTACCGATCACCAACTTAGATTAAACAAAATGTGTGTTACAACTTCGAATGATAGCGAGCTAGTTACAAGGATCACTAGAGTGAAGTGTATAACAATGATGTGTAATCGCCGAGCAGAGTGTTGTAAACTGATGAGAGCAGTATGAGTGTGTGTGTTTAGCCAAAAATAGCCAAGTGTTCTAATCTAGCTCACTATCCCCTTTTAAATTTAGTAAATATCTAAAATAACTAACTATCCGCAATTCATCCCTCTCCCCACGATCTCCATAACGTTCACCATGGTCAAGCACGTGCGGAATAAAAGAGAATATGCTCCAGGAATATTGCCATGACCAAGTCCAAGCACGTACTCCTGCAAAACAATTCCATATTCAAAGTAGACAATTGTTAGTGTAAGGATCACTATGATGATCCTGGATCCTGATCCTACAATACTCTCTACGGATCACCAATTCAGACAGAATCAAGGATCCTTAAACCCGACAGCAATTGAGGATCACTGATCACAGGAAAATCTTCCCCTAACAATTGCCCCCAAAATACAAGGAGTAAAGATGTAAATAACGAGTTGTATTTTCTGTTCTTATCCACAACGAATCAACGGATAACTAGCCGTTGTAAGCGGACTAGCCGTTACCATCCTGACGTCACTGAGGTGACTACCCTGCAAGATCATTATTATAAATTGAAGTTAGGGATAGGGATCAATTTGCATTTAAATTCAAGAAAGACTCCTTTAAATCCACATTCGAAGATCAAGCAGGTATCTCTCTTCCTCTTCTCCCTTTAAGTTTTCTTTTCCTGTTTATCTTCTTCCCTACCATCATGACCAAGATGATGCTAAGATCCTCCCCGACTAAGGATCACACAAAAGACAGTCCTCTTAGGAGCCAGGGGATCATCGAAGATACCATGAAAGAACGATGCTACTTCACTGATCCACAAATAGACAGAATCCGTCACTGTTTTCATGCGAGTACCATTTTCAAAACCTTTGACCCCACCACTCTGAGCGATTTTATTTCCGAAACCTGGGTAGCTTTCCCGATCACTCCATTCACAATAGGATACACATACCCTTTCCCTGAATTCACCCAATCTTTCTTTTCCCTCACCGGCATCTCCTATATTCAAGCTATGCCAATGATGTGGAGGGTCTTGATCACCCTTGAAAGAATCATTGAGCAAGAAGGCATTGATCTGAGAATGTCGGAGTTGGCAGAGATGTACAACCTAGTAAGCCACGGATCCCACCGATATTTATTCAAACACAAACCCTTTGAAGAACACCCCATCCTCAAAACCACGAAGAATGATACCAACTGGAAAAAGGCGGTTCTTTTTCGTCAGGAGGGATACCATCCCAAACGGAAAGGATTTGCCAAGGATGTGGGCCACCCATGGTAGGATAGAGGATCCTTAGAAGGATCACCGAATAAGCTTGCTTCTGATGAGGATCACTAACATGTTTTTGTTTCTTTTGTACAGCTATCTCTGTTTCACACATTATACCATCACCTGCCACCAAGGAGAGGCTTGCTGATTTCAGAAAACTTGATCCTACAACAAGGTCATTTCAAGCCAATACCCAGGATTCTCAAGAAGTATCCTCAGGTTTTGTAACAATGTCAAGTAAGTATCCTGTTTTTTGCACAATTAAATGTTTAAATAGTTAAATAGAAATAGGATAAGGAAACTTATCTTTTTTGGGTGTGTAGGTGCTGGAAAGTCATCAAAGTCTGCTTCTCGCTTTAGTGTCACTGATCTCGACACCGTCCGATCCGGAAAGAAAAATTCTGCTGTTAGCCCCTCCGTCATAGTCCCCAAAGCAACCACTTCAAAAGGAAGAGGTGGGAAGAAGAGAAAGGCTGCCGGTACCCTTGAAGGTCTGCCCCTGATCCAGCACCAATTCGAGGAATTCGTTGCTGATGTAAGAATAGCTGATCCTTAAATGTGATTCTTGTACATGATCCTTCCATACTGACAGTAAGGGATCCTGAATTGTATCTTCTCTTTTGCAGAAATTTGCTGAAATCCGGGACTACGTTGGGAACGTTGAAGAGCTCGAAGAAAAATACTCGGACCTTCAACAAGTGGCGGTGCTCAAGGATCACAAGATTGCCTCCCTTGAAAAGGACCTCAATGATGCCAAAACTCAGACGGTTAAAGCTCAGATCAACGCTGACTATGAGAAGCACGAGATCATGGAGGATGCTAAAGTCTCCGCTGCCATTGCCATGTACAAAACCAAGTTGCAGATGGCCCAAGAAGCTCAGGATCGTAATTTTGACAGTAGCAACTGGGACATGGAGGGCTGGAAGGCTAGGCTGGCTGAGTTGGAGGACGAAGAGGAGGCTGATGAGGTTCTGGCAATTGAGGCGACCAACAATGGCAAGGATCAGGGTGGAGAAGCAAGTGGAGCTGGTGAAGGTGATGCAGCGAAGGTGTAAGCTGCATGAATGGGCGATGATGGACACTTCTCGACATAGTCGGAGCCCATTTTTTAAGTTTGGTAGTTTGTTTTGTTGAACAATGATGGGTTGTATTTTGAACAATAGTTACTAGGTTTATGGATCAAGGATCCTCAGACAATAGGTAAGATAATAAGTGGTGGAGGGATCCTCTGTTTGAGGGATGAAGCCACTTGTTATCCTGCCGCCTTTAATTTCTTGCTCTGTTATGACCACATGAACAATGGACACCCTTTGCCAACCCATGTGGACGGGCCACGTTTTGCTGGTAGAAATGTGGGTTGGCAATTTTGACAACCTTAAAGGGTTGAACATTTTGTGAATAAATAAAACTTTAACTTTTTGGCTTATCCTGCGTTGTTATCCTTATGAATCCTTTAGTTTCCAACTGTTATTATATACTGTTTGAATAAGAAAAGTTAAACAAATTATGTTTAAGAATTTTAGGATATGATCCAGGATCAAATATCCTATAGTCAAAAAACTTTAGAAAGGTTATGCAGTTTTAGGATCATTGGGTCTGTTGTCAAAGAATAAGGATCACTTATATAAATGATAAATAAAATCAAAGTGATTTAAGGATCATACCTGAGGATCCAAGTTAGGATCCTAACTCCTTAACAATAATGATCAGGATAATAAAAAAGACAAACCTTAGTGGAAGGTAAGGATCAAGGATCCTTGCTTGTTTAACTTCGAAAACCTGAAATAGAATATAACTTGGGACTAAGCTAACATATAAGACAAGTTAGAGACTGGGGACAAGCCCAACAATTCTGGGGACAAGCCCAATATACTGGGGACAAGCCCAAAGGATAACTGGGGACAAGCCCAAAGGATAACTGGGGACAAGCCCAAAGGATAACTGGAGACAAGCCCAAAGGATCTTGTGTAAACTGGAGTATGGCCCTCACTGGCGACTATCCAAACTCAGTGACATGAAAATGCCAAAACCTTAGCTAACGTGAAAATGTTAGAAACCAGGAACGGATGTATGGTACGGTACGTCTACCATTATACGTAGGATCCCGGATACAGCCAGTACAATGAAATTGTCAGCCCCTAAAGCGAGTACTGGTCCCATTGCCATGAACTGTACCAGGATCACCGTGCGCTACTGGCAAAACTGGGGACATGCCCAAAAACTGGGGACTAGCCCAAAGAACTGGGGTCAAGCCCAAAGAACTAGGGTCAAGCCCAAAGAACTGGATACTTCTGTGGAGACTTATCCTCTGTCAAGGATACTCAGACCTTCTGCAAAACTTAGAAACAAGTGAAAGGAGGATAAAGGATCTAGGATCCTTATCCTTAATTACATGATATATAAAGAGTTAAAGAGTTTTGAGGTTAAATTATTACCATAACGAGGATCCTCCATTGATCAAGGATCTTTTAAGGATCATCATTGGCTAAGGATCATGGATCCTTATTACATGAAGTATCTTTTCAAATGGACAGCATTCCAAGCTCTTGGTAGCAAATCACCTTCCATTGTTAGCAATCGATATGCCCCCTTTCCTGTTTCAGCTTCTATCAAATAAGGGCCTTCCCACTTTGGTGCCAACTTTCCATCAGCGGGATTGGTGGTATTCTGAAATGCTTTCCTTAATACCATATCACCAACTTGGAATTTCCTGATCCTGACATTCTTGTTGTAAGCTCCAGCCATCCTTTGTTGATAACTGGCCATCTTTATCCTTGCCAAATCCCTGAGTTCTTCTATAGTATCCAGGTCTTGAACCAAGTTTTCAGCATTTCCTTCAGGATCACGGATACTTGTTCTTGCAGTAGGAACCACCATTTCTGTAGGGATCACTGATTCTGCTCCAAATACCATAGAGAATGGAGTTTGACCAGTAGCATTCTTGGGAGTTGTCCTATCAGCCCATAATACATAAGGTAGCTCTTCTGCCCATTTTCCTTTCTTGGATCCAAGTTTCTTTTTCAAGTTGTTGATGATGATCTTGTTGGATGATTCTGCCTGGCCATTAGCTTGTGGGTGGACTGGTGTTGATGTTATCATCTTAATCCCCCAGCTGTCACAAAAGTTAGTAGTTCTACTCCCAATAAATTGGGATCCATTATCACATACAATTTCAGAAGGGATACCAGATCTAGTAATAATATTTCTTTTGATAAAGGATATCACTTCTTTCTCTCTGACTTGAGCAAAGGCTTCAGCCTCTATCCACTTGGAGAAGTAATCAGTCATAGCAAGCATGAATACTTTTCCACCAGGTGCCTTAAGAAGCTTACCAACTATATCCATTCCCCATCTCATAAATGGCCAAGAGGAGGATATAGGATGCAAAAGTTCAGCTGGTTGATGAAGGATATTACTATGTCTTTGACAAGGGTCACATCTTTTAGCATAATCCACAGCATCCTTCTTCATAGTAGGCCAATAGTATCCTGTCCTCAGGATCCTTGAGAATAATGCCCTGCCCCCAGTGTGATTTCCACAATCTCCTTCATGGAGATCCTTTAAAACTTCTTGAATTTCAGGATCCTCAATACATCTAAGATATGGTCCTGCAAGAGATCGTTTGTATAGCATGTTATTCAATATTGCAAATTGAGATACCTTAATTTTGAAAGCCCTGGGGTTTTCTCCTGTAGGGATCTCTCCATGTTGAATATATCTCATGATTGGGAGGATCTAGGATCCTGATTGCAGAGCATCACTAGGTATGATCGCAGAATCCTCTCCTATCTTCATAGCCACATGATCCTCGATAGCAGGATTCAGGATATGGATAATAGGGATTTTGATATCCTCTGGAATCTTCAAGGATGATCCTAAATTGGCCAGTGCATCAGCTTCTGCATTCTCTTCTCTTGGTACCTATGTCAAACTAAAAGATACAAAAGAGAGTGCCAACTCTTTGACTATCTCTAAGTATTTGATTAGCTTTTCACCTTTAACAGCATAGGTTCCATTAAAGTGATTAGTGATTAATAATGAGTCTACATACACCTCAAGATACCTGATCCTCATATGCTTGGCAATTTGCAAACCAGCTATCAAGGCTTCGTATTCAGCCTCATTGTTAGTAGTTTGGAACTCACAAGCTATAGAGTGGGGTATTATGTCCCCCTGTGGCGATTTTAGTAGTATTCCAAGCCAGTTCCTTTGACATTAGAGACTCCATCAGTGAAGAGTATCCAAGGATCCTTAGTCTCCTCTACCTGTTGGACTTCTAATTCAGCTTCCCTTTGCAAGTCACTACTGAAATCTGCCACAAAGTCAACTAAGGCTTGGGATTTGATAGCGGTTCTAGGCTCATATCTTATATCATAAGCACTGAGCTTCACTGCCCACTTAGCCATCCTTCCTGACATTTCAGGTTTCCTGAGAACATTCTTAATTGGAAAATTAGTCTTAACAATAATGGCATGAGTTTCAAAATAATGTCTTAATTTAGTGGATGCCATGATTAAAGCAAGGATAAGTTTTTCTAAATGTGAATACCTGGATTCAGCGTCAAGCAAACTCTTACTTACATAATAAACAGGATGTTGTGTACCTTGGTGATCCTTAACAAGGACCGCACTTACTGCTTTTGAGGATACTGCTAGGTATAAGGATAATATATCCCCCTTTTCTGGTTTCATCAAAGCGGGGGCTGAGGATAGGTAATCCTTAAGAGCTTTGAGAGCACTTTCATGCTTCTCAGTCCATTCAAATTTCTTGTTCTTCCTCAGGATGTCATAGAATTCCTTGCACTTTTCCGAGGATTTAGATATGAACCTGTTTAAGGCTGCGATCCTGCCTGTTAATCTTTGCACATCCTTAGCATTGGCAGGTGATTTAATGTTCACAATAGCCTTAATTTGCTCTGGACTTGCTTCAATGCCCCTCTTAGTCACCATATAGCCTAGGAATTTACCTACTTTAACACCAAAGTGACACTTGGAAGGATTTAGTTTCATATTAAATTTATCAAGGATATTGAATGCTTCCTCCAAGTCTTTAAGGTGATCCTCAGCTTTTTTAGACTTAACCACCATGTCATCTATATAGACTTCCATAGTGTGCCCAATTTGATCCTTGAACATCATATTGACTAGCCTTTGATAAGTAGCACCTGCATTTCTTAGTCCAAATGGCATAACAGTATAACAATAAATACCAGTTGGGGTCATAAAGGTTGTATCCTCTTGATCAGATGGTTCCATTTGAATTTGTTGAAATCCAGATGAAGCATCCATAAAAGTTAACAGTTCATGACCCGCGGTAGCATCCACCATGGAGTCAATGTGGGGTAATGGGAAAGGATCCTTGGGACATGCCTTATTTAAATCAGTAAAGTCGACACATACCCTCCACTTTCCGTTTTTCTTTTGAACAATAACCACATTGGCCAACCATCTTGGATACTTAACCTATCTTATCATACCTGCTCGGAGTAATTTTTCTACCTCCTCCTGGATAATGGCATTTCTTTCTGGTGCAAACTTCCTCCTCTTTTGATGTATTGGTTTGAATGACCTGTCAATGCCGAGTTTATGAGTAATTATATCCTTAGATATACCTGTCATATCTTCGTGTTTCCATGCAAAGGTAGATTTTCTCCTTTTGAGGAAAGATACCAAATCCTCTTTTATTTTGCTAAGGATCCCTGATCCTGTGTAAATCTTGGATTCAGGATCATGAGGATCCATAAGGATTTCTTCTACATCCTGCTCTCTTGCCTCCAAGACATCCCTTGGAGGATACTTTAATTGCTATTGCTCTCTAAGCCTTGAGGCTGGTTTCATTGATGAAGTGTAGCAGTTCTTAGCCTCTTGTTGATTGCCGTCAATTTTCACCACCCCCCATGGACTAGGAAGCTTCACACATTGATGATAAGTGGATGGGACTGCCTCCATGTCATGTATCCAAGGCCTGCCAAGGATAACATTACAACAGGATAAGCAATCTATAACACAAAATTTTTGATAAGAATGTAATCCTTCGATATAGATTGGGAGTTTGATGTCCCCTAGAGTATTCTTGGTCTCCCCACTGAATCCCACAAGCACTGAGGATCTTGGTATAATATCGGATTCTGGGATATTCATCTTCTTAAGGACATCAAGCTGGATGATGTTCACAGAGCTTCCTCCATCTATAAGGATCCTGCGAACAAAATGGTTAGAAATAAAAAGAGTAATAACAAGGCCATCATGATGAGGATCCTGAATGTCAACACGATCATCCTCATCAAAAGTTATGACTTTATCCTTGGTAATACTGGACGTTCGAATAGGTTTGTCTCCATTATCCATCTTGGTTTCCTTGGCATGTCTTTTGGCTGCTGAAAAGGAAGTACCACAAATGTCTGATCCTCCAGATATGAAGTTTATAACTTGTGCATCTGCTGGAGGAGCTGGAGCTTTTTCTGGGATCCTTTCAGGATCCTGGGTTCTTGATTTCTTTCGTCCCAAAAGTTCCTTTAAGTGCCCCTTGCTTAACAAGTAACCAATTTCTTTTCTTAGTGCAATGCACTCTTCATTGAGATGCCCAAAATCCTCGTGATAAGCACACCATTTTGATTTGTCTTTCGTAGCAGCTGGTTTATCACTTTTTCTTGGCCACCTAGCTTTCTCACCTAAGTTCTGCATTGCAAGAATCAGTTCATTGTTATCAACAGAAAAACAGTATTCAGATATTGGAGGATAATCCTCATCATCCTCTTCCTGTTCTACTGCGTGCACATTCTGGTTTGTTGTAGGATTTGAACTTGTTGTTCTTGAAAGACGATCCTTGCTTTTCCTGTTTTAAGGATCCTGCTAGTCTCTCCTCGATCCTTTTGTCATCCTCTAACCGGATGAACCTAAGGGCCCTGGTCCTTACTTCATCGAGATTCCTGCATGGGGTCATAACAAGATCATCATAGAATAACGAATCCCTAAGTAAACCCATTTTAAAGGCTTCCACAGCTGTAGCTATATCCAGGTTAGGGATATCTAAGGATTCCTTACTAAACTTAGTGATGTAATCTCTAAGTGATTCATTTTGACCTTGAGTTACCCTATACAAATCACTAGTTAATCGTTCAAACTTTCTACTACAAGAAAATTGGTTATTAAACAGGTTAACTAGATTAGGAAATGAAGTAATAGAGTAGGGGGAAGACTTAGCAGCCATTTAAGAGCTGATCCTGTGAGTATAGATCCAAATCCCTTTGCATAGACATGCTTCTTTTAACCTTTCTGGGATGGGGTTAATCTCCATCCTTTCTCTGTATTGAGCTATGTGTTCTTTAGGATCTATGGAGCCATCATATAACTTCATGGTTGGTATTTGGAACCTTTTGGGTATCTCAGCATCACAAATAGGTGTTGCAAAACGAGATATCTTATGGCTCCCATCTGCAATTTCAGGAATAGGCTTAACCACCCTTGGAACACTGGATATCATATCCTTAAGCTTTTGTAACTCCCTAGCCATAGCTTGATTGATACCTGTATCCTGCATAAGGCCATGGTTAGTGGTATAAGAATTATTGAAAGTGTTACCTCCCGGCGGATTCAAGCTCGGAATCCCGGATGTGAATCCATATTGTCGAGACTCTAGTATCATTGAAGGGCCAGAAGAAGTAATGGTTTGCATTGGAATGAAGTCTCCTTGATGGACATCAGAACTTCCCGGTTGCAAACTTCTTAAGGATCCTTGATCTTGGGAAACATTGGATCCTTGATGCATTGTAAACGGGGGTCTTGGAGGATAATCCATGGATCCGAAAACCTGAGAGGATCCTTGAGGCTGAAAGGAGGATCCTTGAACCTGAGAGGATCCTTGAACCTGAGAGGATCCTTGAACTTGAGAGGATCCTTGAACCTGGGAGGATCCTTGAACCTGCTGCGTCCCCATGTATCCTCCTGAGCTAACGAAGGATCCTTGATGCTGAGAGAAGGATCCTGCTGGTTGAAAATAGGATCCTAGAGCCTGAGACGTTGCTGAGGATCCGTAGTGCATTCCTCTTGTTCCACCCAAGTATTGGATATCTGGAGCTGCAGAATGCTGAGAGGTTATGACCGGAGTGTCGAAATTCAAAGATCTAGGCATCAATGGCGAATGATCCTCTTCCGATCTCTTCTGTTTCTTGATATCTCCAATTTCTCTGAGAATCCTTTCGTTAGTCTTATCATGCTGCTGTATGTGATCCTTCCCTTCATCTGCAAAATTAAAGTAAAAAGGTCACTAGTAGTAGGAGTATAAGATGCAGAAGAAGTTGGAGGTTTTGAGAAAATAGGAGTCGGTTTCTTTTCAGCATTCTTCTGGGATCCAGAAGGTGGTGGAGGCAAAGGTGGAACGCCTTGGGATGAATTGACCACAGACATTGCACTTGAAGTGGTTTTTCCTTGAGAAGCCATCTGGTTGAATGTGATGAACCGGAATAACCGAAATGAACGAAGTTTCTCAAAAATGAAGCACCAATTGCCCCACGGTGGGCGCCAAACTGTTTTGGTCAAAAATAAAGCAAAGATAATGCAACCAAATCTTTATGTGTGAGGTGTGATGCTTGAATCAATGAACAATATTTGTAACAATTGTGCTTGTAATCATTGTAAACAGTTCAATTATCAATAAAATAATGTAATTTGATCCCAATGTTTGTTTCATTGTGTTTCACAATTTTCATGTTTTGACTCTTATTCAATTCCAAACTCTACATCGCTTTCTGGAGAGTTATACGCTAACTAGTGCGTAAACGTACTCAGTTTAATGCGACAAATACTCCGGAACATCAACATATACTCAACGTACCTTAAATAACCTTTACATAACTTAGAAATAAGTTTTGAAGGCTTTGGTATAGCAAAAACAAGTTAATTCGCTTACAGGGACTAAACTTGACAAACTGCGAAAGTATGCCAATTTGAACTGTAACGAACATTCCGGGACATGTCCATAAGTTAAACATACCATAAATATCCTTTACATAGCTTAGAAATAGGCTTTGAGAGGTTTGGTGTGCTAAAACAAACTTTTGGATCATTCAGGGACTAAAAGTGTCAAAAAGTGCCTAAGTTTGCACTTTCGCGCATAACTTACGTTCTGAATACATCCGGACATCCAAAAATTTATGTAAGCATCCTTATATTATGCCTTAGTGTTTGGCATGAGAAAAATCCATTCGTCGCGTCATTTGGATCGTCTTTCACGCTTATGCGCATTCCGTCGTAATTAAGCGAACATCGCGATCGTACGGCCAAACGAACCGACATCCGACATATTTTTGGGCATGTTTCATGTCCACAATGTTTAGGCATCATTTTAGGGCCTTAAAGATGGCTTTACAGGTCTTAGAAGGGCTGGAAATAGCTTAAACACGCAACAGGGACCAAAAGTGTAAATTCTGCAAGTGGTGCAGATCAGAGGGGCCAGGCGGCCCGCGTAAGGATTGCCCAAAACATGAGGCGGGCCGCGTGAACATGTCTGACAGAAGATTTTGCATTTAATGCAGAATCTGGCCTTTCGTTCGATCAAAGGGCGATGCCTTTTCACCCAAATGAAGGGCCAAGGGTCAAGTTCACTGAATCTAACCCCTGGACTCATGTACGCATGAGATCAAGGCACGATATTCGATAAAACGATCCTAACGGTTCCACCTTTCCTATAAATACCCCCCCCCCCCCCTATTTGAGTAAAAACCCACAAAATCAGATCTAAAGCTCTAAGTTGAAACCATTGTTTCATACCTGAGCTATTTGGTCTTGATTAGCACTCGGGGACCCTCCGTAAGTCTTCTTTCGCTCTTTTATTCGCTTTTCGAGTCCGAAAGTCAACGTTTTGTTGACTTTCTGCATTGACCAGCTTATGGTCGATGCGAAGTTCATGGAACTTCATAACGTGAGCGTGATCACGATGGTCATGGTCCGTAGTGACCATACCTACTGATCACCACGTTATCTAGGCTCGGTGACGAGTCGTAGTTTCGGCCAAAATGTGCATTCTTGCATATTTTGTAACCAAACTACTCGTGGGCATCAAAGCCGTTTGTTTTGATGTCAAACCTGTTTCTAAACTTAGTTAAGCATGTTCTAACATGCTTAGCTCGTCACTTTTAGTTTAGTGCTTATATAGGGTCGTAAGGTAAGCGATCTAAACCATCGCTTATGCTTTCGAACCCGACCCATTTGGTCGGTCATTAGGACCTGACCAAACACATTAGGTGACCATAGCTATAACCTTCCGAGGTTATACCTTGTGGTCACGATGTTAGGCGTTCCAGACGCGTTCTACGCGAACGACGCGTAAGGTAGCATAAGCTACCTCAACGGGTCGTGATGGACCGTAAGCACATAGGTTAAGTTTCATTTTAGTATGTAGGCTTTGTTGAACCATATTACACGAGTCTCCATACTCGTTTGGTTTACGAACCCGCGTACTATCCGATCTTCCGATTTGGTCCGGTATATTAACATAGCTACCTATTAGGTGCCGTTGATATTCCGTGACCTCTCGCATTTACCTGGTTATTATACAAGGAACTCAAAGCAATCTCAGGTGAGTACATAGAACCCCATCTTTTACTGTTTTCCAAACTGTTTTGGGGTGAAACACATGTGCCTATCTGTTACTTTCATGCTTTCCATGTTTTCACATCATATGCCTGCTATGTTGTTAGTACATTATAGTACACGATTTCATTACATTTCATGCTATGTATGCCCATTGTGTGCGTACTTAGTACATTTGATTTACATTACATTTCTGTTGCATATGTTTACTCAGCATATGGACACATTGATTTACATGAACATTTCTGCTTCGTATGTTTACTTAGCATACTTAGTACAATTGTTTACATCACATGCCTTCATTTTGTTATGACATTTGGTTTGTTTAACATGGGACAATACATTCATTAACATTAGCTACGCCGTTCGTTAGTAGGTAGTGGTACCATAGGAATTGACAACTCCCATTCCTGAAGTCCTGGGTTTGATAGGACTGGAAGGAATGACCGAATTCGATATACATAACTTAGATAAACCTTTAATTTGTTTAAGGGTTTATCGCCGCAGTCTCAAGGCTTGGATGTATGCATAGTTTACAATACCACATAAATGTTAATATCAATAGAGCATGCATTTCCCGCAGAACATAACGCTGATTTAAACCACGTTTTACTTCAACGACTTGTTTTGTGCATATGGTTTAAGTCGATACATTTCGCTTACCATACATAATACATTTTGGGATTTCACATTACATGATTTACATTGAACATAAACACGTCGACATTGACATATACGTTTGGTCGTTTACATTTGAACATAAACATTTGACATGGTTTACAATAACACTTGACATTTGGTTTACACATGAACAATTTACATGGTGGATTGGTTTGGGTAAATGATTTAAGTAACGTGGCGTATGTAATATGATACAAACATGGTGGATACGCCGCTGGTACTTCCTATATATAAATGTTTGTATAATATTACACATCGTGGCGTTATCTAAGTCATTTCAGTTTAGACACATTACATTTTACATAAATAACATATTCTTCACAAGACATTATTTTCACAAACAACTTATCTTATTCAACTCATTTTACTTGGTTATTTGTTTAACCTTGCACTTATCTATACATATCGTTTGATGTTATCGTTTTTCAAATGGTTTACAAAGCAAAACAAATTACAAGGTTCATGACTGACTGTTATTAAACATTTCTTTAAACACGAGTCATGAATCCCATTTTCACAAAACCTATGTATCTCACAGGCATTTTTATGCTGACGTACCTACTTTCACATGTGTTTTCAGGAGCTGATCCATAGGACGATGAACACGACACTAGGGCGGACCTGTGCCTTAGAGCCTAAAAATGATGTTTGAACTAGCTTAATTATGTTTTGATTTCCGTACTCTCTTTCCAAGACAATGTAACACCTTTGTTTATAAATAAAATACAACTTGTATGCCATGGTCATGAAACAATTTAATTCTGTCCACGACACTCCCCGGCGTTTCCGCCGCGGTTGCATGTTACACGCGGCCGGGGTGTGACAGAAGAGTTGGTATCAGAGCCATTGGTTATAGGGAATTAGGTTATTAGTAATGCTTTGACCTAGACTATAACTTTCTAGGACCCTAACACAAGTTATCTTGTGTTTAGAGTTTAAAACATGCACATCACCTATCCTTAGGTGATAACCACAACGGGAACTTCGGTTCCGAATCCGCTTTGAAAATTAATCATCTGTTCTAGGATGATTGATTACTAGGTTTTGAACCCTCTGTTATAAGGTTTTGAACCCTCTGTTATATGGTTTTGAACCCCTTTGGATTTTCAAAAATCTCGTCAAAGTGTTGGGTTAATAGAGTGAACACGTGCGAACTGGAAGGGTGAATGCCTGTACCCTGAGTTTTCTGTCTAAGGCTAGAGTGTTCGTACAAATCCACATAATCGGACCAGTCACTCTTACCTGGGAACTCTTGGGGTGAGTGTTCACTTATAGGCGAGCATGTCTTCGCGATACACTAATTCTGACCCATTTACTTTGACTAGACATTTCACGTCGCTTATTTACTTTTCGATGCATAACCGCCATCTTTGCTTTTGATTGCTTTTGCTTCATCTCATTCTCTTCACCCAATCATCTCACTCGTTTCATTTCATGTTTTTCTCTTCTAGAATGCCTCCTCGACGTGACAACCAGATAGCTACTGCTGAGCTGGCGGAGATTATTGCGCAGCAGATGGCTGCTCAATTTCCGAATCTCTTTGCTCAATGGAACCAGGCCAACAACAACAATGGTACATGCAAATACAAGGATTTTAACCAGGCTAAGCCACTCAAGTTTAGTGGTTCTGAAGGAGCAACTGGGCTTCTTCAGTGGTTCGAGAGCATCGAGAACACTTTTCGCCATGTGCAGTGTCCGGATAATCGCAAGGTCGAGTTTTCTTCGAGCGTGTTTCAGAAGAGGGCTCTTACATGGTGGAATGGGGTTATGAGAGATCAAGGTGCAGAAGTTGCTCTAGCTCAGACATGGGCTCAACTGAGAGCTCTTATGATGAGGGAGTTTTGTCCTCGTCATGAACAACGAGCGTTGGAGAAGGAATTTGATGATTTGAAGCAAGATAGTGGTGAGCACAGGGCTTATACTGATAGGTTTGAAGAGTTGAGTCTGCTTTGCCCAACCATGGTTACCCCACTCGATAAGGCCATCGAAAGGTACATCGACGGCCTACCTGACTCAGTACAAGACATTCTTACTGGTAGCAACCCTACCACACTACGTCAGGCGATCGAGTTATCAGCGACGTTGACTGAGTCGCAGATTCGAAAGAACAAGTTACACAGGAAGAGTGACAAAGGCAAAAAGCAGTCGGCTGACAAGGAGGATAGTAAGAAAGGTCAGAACAAGAATGGAAAAGATTCTGGTTCATCAAAGAGGTCAAGGAAGCGTAAGGCTTCCCAAAACTATGTTGTCACTGCCCAAGCTAACCAAGCAGCTCCCAACCAGCCTCCAGCAAAGAAACCCTATTCAGGAAGTGCACCTTTGTGCAATCGATGCAACAGTCACCACCAGCCACAATATCAGTGCCGTTTCTGTACTAACTGTGGGAAATCGGGTCATCTTGCCGATGTTTGTCGGTTTGCTCAGAATCACGCAGTCCAGAACCCTGCTCAACAGGTTGCTCAACAACAGGGTCAGGCTGCACGACCAAACTACCCACCAGGTGCATGTTATAATTGTGGGGATCTGACCCACTACAGAAATCGGTGTCCAAGACTAGTCAACCAGAACCAGAATGCGAACCAGAATCCGGCACCGGCTCGAGGTCGAGTCTTTAACATGAATGCACAAGAAGCACAAGCAGACAACGAGGTGGTGAACGGTACGTTCTTTATTAATAATCAGCCAGCATCTGTTCTTTTTGATTCGGGTGCCGACAAGAGCTTTGTGTCATTGTCTTTTGAGACAATGCTTCGCGTGTCTAGAATGAAACTAGGTAAACCTTTGACAGTAGAGGTTGCCAGTGGTGAACCCATTGTTCTTAATTCTGTTCTACGCAACTGCCAGTTGAACCTTAACGACCATATTTTTCCTATTGACCTCACGCCAATGCAACTTGGAAGCTTCGACGTTATTGTGGGAATGGATTGGTTATCCAAGCATCGCGCAGAGATAGTTTGTTCTGAGAAGATTGTTCGTGTACCGCTATCGACAGGTGAGATCCTACAGGTCCATGGTGAGAAGCCTGCCGGTGGTCTCAAACTCATGTCCTGTTTTAAAGCACGGAAGTATCTGCGAAAGCACTATGTAGCCTTTTTAGCACATGTTACAGCAGATAAGGGCAAGGGTAAGTCTATTTCAGATATTCCTGTCGTTCGGGATTATTCCGAAGTATTCCCTGAAGACTTACCTGGTCTACCTCCAGCACGCCAAGTCGAGTTCCGTATTGATCTCGTACCTGGTGCAAATCCCGTTGCTAGAGCTCCATACCGTCTTGCACCGTCAGAGATGCAAGAATTATCTAAACAGCTGCAGGAACTCTCCGACAAAGGTTTTATCCGTCCTAGCTTTTCACCCTGGGGTGCTCCCGTTCTCTTTGTAAAGAAGAAGGATGGATCTTTTAGGATGTGTATCGATTATCGTGAGCTTAACAAGCTTACCATCAAGAATCGATATCCCCTACCTCGCATTGATGATCTCTTTGATCAATTGCAAGGTGCTTCATACTTTTCAAAGATTGATCTACGATCTGGATATCATCAGCTCCGTGTGCATGAAGAAGACATTCCCAAGACAGCGTTCCGTACTCGTTATGGACATTATGAGTTCACAGTCATGCCATTCGGTTTGACTAATGCTCCTGCTGTTTTCATGGACTTAATGAATAGGGTCTGCAAGCCTTATTTAGATAAGTTCATCATCGTTTTCATTGACGACATTTTGATATATTCTAAGACGCGAGCTGATCATGAGCAACATCTTCGTCTTACATTGGAACTCCTAAAGAAAGAACAACTTTTCGCCAAATTCTCCAAGTGTGAATTCTGGCTTAAAGAGGTTCAATTCTTAGGACATATTGTCAACAAACAAGGTATTCATGTAGATCCCTCCAAGATCAGTGCGATTAAGGATTGGGATACTCCTACTACCCCTACTGAAGTTCGTTCTTTTCTTGGTCTGGCGGGTTATTACCGCCGCTTCATTGAAAACTTCTCAAAGATTGCAGTTCCTCTAACTGCTCTAACTCAGAAGAACAAGCCATTTGAATGGGGAGTCAAACAAGAGGAAGCGTTTCAGACTTTGAAACAAAAGCTTTGCGACGCACCTATCCTAACATTGCCTGAGGGCAACGATGATTTCGTCGTTTATTGCGACGCATCTAAATTAGGACTTGGCTGCGTCCTGATGCAAAGAAATAAAGTCATAGCATACGCATCAAGACAGTTGAAGATACATGAGAAGAACTACACCACTCATGATCTTGAGTTGGGTGCAGTTGTCTTCGCTCTTAAAATCTGGAGACACTACTTGTATGGTACAAAATGTGTGGTTTTCACAGACCACAAAAGTCTTCAACATATCTTCAACCAGAAAGAACTCAACATGTGACAACGACATTGGGTTGAACTTCTAAACGACTACGACTGCGAGATCCGCTACCATCCTGGTAAGGCGAATGTCGTAGCCGATGCATTGAGTCGCAAGGAACGTACTAAGCTTCATTGTGTACGTGTCCAATCTGTTATTCAAACTGATATCCAAGCCCGTATTTCTCAGGCTCAACAAGCTTGTGTTTCACAAGGTTTGATGGATAGGGAATTTCCTTATCACATAACACATGCTCTTGAACTGAAAGACAATGGATCGTACTATTTCATGGACCGTTTGTGGGTCCCAAGCCAAGATGATCTTCGTACCTTGCTTATGGATGAAGCCCATAAGTCTCGTTATTCTATTCATCCTGGCTCAGATAAGATGTATAAGGATCTTCGTATTCAGTATTGGTGGCCTGGTATGAAGAAAGACATTGCCTTATACGTATCAAAATGCCTTACTTGTCTTAAGGTTAAGGCTGAACATCAGCGTCCTTCCGGATTATTAGAGCAACCGGAGATCCCAGTTTGGAAATGGGAAAACATTACTATGGATCTCATTACTAAACTTCCGCGCACAAAGAAAGGTCACGATGCCATCTGGGTAGTCGTGGATCGTCTTACCAAGTCAGCGCATTTCTTACCAATCCGTGAGGATTTTTCGGCTGACAAACTTGCTCAAATCTACGTGGATGAAATTGTAGCACGACATGGTGTTCCTTTGAACATCATTTCTGACAGAGATGCTCGTTTCACTTCTCATTTTTGGAGAACCATGCAATCTGCTATGGGGTCTCAACTCAATTTGAGCACAGCTTATCATCCGCAAACGGATGGTCAATCTGAAAGAACAATCCAGACACTGGAGGATATGCTTAGAGCTTGTGTGATCGACTTTGGTGGTAGTTGGGATTCACATCTTCCATTGATTGAATTCTCCTACAACAACAGTTATCACTCCAGCATCAACATGGCTCCTTTCGAGGCTCTCTATGGTCGAAAATGTCGTTCACCAGTCTGCTGGAATGAGATTGGCGAGGCTCAGCTTACTGGACCTACCCTCATTTTAGAGACAACAGAAAAGGTAAAGAAAGTTCGTGACAACCTTCAGACAGCTAGAAGCCGTCAAAAGAGTTACGCGGACCTAAAACGCAAACCCTTGGATTTTCAAGTCGGTGATCGTGTATTACTTAAGGTCTCACCTTGGAAAGGTGTGATCAGATTCGGAAAGAAAGGAAAACTTGCACCTAGATATGTTGGACCATTCAAGATCGTCGAAAGAATCGGTAAGGTAGCCTACAGACTTGAGTTACCTCCTGAACTTGGAAATGTTCATCCAACCTTTCACGTATCTAATCTCAAGAGGTGTTTAGCCGATGAGAACCTCCACATACCGCTTGATGAAATTCGTGTTGATAAAACACTGAAATTTGTTGAGAAACCGGTAGAAATCATGGAACGTGAAGTCAAGTGGCTCAAACGCAAGCGCATTCCTTTGGTCAAGGTTCGTTGGGAATCTAAACGTGGACCCGAGTTTACTTGGGAACGTGAAGACCAAATGAAGGCAAAATATCCGCATCTTTTTCCATCAGCTTCCTCTAAATAAATTTCGGGACGAAATTTCCACAAGTAGGGGAGACTGTAACAATTGTGCTTGTAATCATTGTAAACAGTTCAATTATCAATAAAATAATGTAATTTGATCCCAATGTTTGTTTCATTGTGTTTCACAATTTTCATGTTTTGACTCTTATTCAATTCCAAACTCTACATCGCTTTCTGGAGAGTTATACGCTAACTAGTGCGTAAACGTACTCAGTTTAATGCGACAAATACTCCGGAACATCAACATATACTCAACGTACCTTAAATAACCTTTACATAACTTAGAAATAAGTTTTGAAGGCTTTGGTATAGCAAAAACAAGTTAATTCGCTTACAGGGACTAAACTTGACAAACTGCGAAAGTATGCCAATTTGAACTGTAACGAACATTCCGGGACATGTCCATAAGTTAAACATACCATAAATATCCTTTACATAGCTTAGAAATAGGCTTTGAGAGGTTTGGTGTGCTAAAACAAACTTTTGGATCATTCAGGGACTAAAAGTGTCAAAAAGTGCCTAAGTTTGCACTTTCGCGCATAACTTACGTTCTGAATACATCCGGACATCCAAAAATTTATGTAAGCATCCTTATATTATGCCTTAGTGTTTGGCATGAGAAAAATCCATTCGTCGCGTCATTTGGATCGTCTTTCACGCTTATGCGCATTCCGTCGTAATTAAGCGAACATCGCGATCGTACGGCCAAACGAACCGACATCCGACATATTTTTGGGCATGTTTCATGTCCACAATGTTTAGGCATCATTTTAGGGCCTTAAAGATGGCTTTACAGGTCTTAGAAGGGCTGGAAATAGCTTAAACACGCAACAGGGACCAAAAGTGTAAATTCTGCAAGTGGTGCAGATCAGAGGGGCCAGGCGGCCCGCGTAAGGATTGCCCAAAACATGAGGCGGGCCGCGTGAACATGTCTGACAGAAGATTTTGCATTTAATGCAGAATCTGGCCTTTCGTTCGATCAAAGGGCGATGCCTTTTCACCCAAATGAAGGGCCAAGGGTCAAGTTCACTGAATCTAACCCCTGGACTCATGTACGCATGAGATCAAGGCACGATATTCGATAAAACGATCCTAACGGTTCCACCTTTCCTATAAATACCCCCCCCCCCCTATTTGAGTAAAAACCCACAAAATCAGATCTAAAGCTCTAAGTTGAAACCATTGTTTCATACCTGAGCTATTTGGTCTTGATTAGCACTCGGGGACCCTCCGTAAGTCTTCTTTCGCTCTTTTATTCGCTTTTCGAGTCCGAAAGTCAACGTTTTGTTGACTTTCTGCATTGACCAGCTTATGGTCGATGCGAAGTTCATGGAACTTCATAACGTGAGCGTGATCACGATGGTCATGGTCCGTAGTGACCATACCTACTGATCACCACGTTATCTAGGCTCGGTGACGAGTCGTAGTTTCGGCCAAAATGTGCATTCTTGCATATTTTGTAACCAAACTACTCGTGGGCATCAAAGCCGTTTGTTTTGATGTCAAACCTGTTTCTAAACTTAGTTAAGCATGTTCTAACATGCTTAGCTCGTCACTTTTAGTTTAGTGCTTATATAGGGTCGTAAGGTAAGCGATCTAAACCATCGCTTATGCTTTCGAACCCGACCCATTTGGTCGGTCATTAGGACCTGACCAAACACATTAGGTGACCATAGCTATAACCTTCCGAGGTTATACCTTGTGGTCACGATGTTAGGCGTTCCAGACGCGTTCTACGCGAACGACGCGTAAGGTAGCATAAGCTACCTCAACGGGTCGTGATGGACCGTAAGCACATAGGTTAAGTTTCATTTTAGTATGTAGGCTTTGTTGAACCATATTACACGAGTCTCCATACTCGTTTGGTTTACGAACCCGCGTACTATCCGATCTTCCGATTTGGTCCGGTATATTAACATAGCTACCTATTAGGTGCCGTTGATATTCCGTGACCTCTCGCATTTACCTGGTTATTATACAAGGAACTCAAAGCAATCTCAGGTGAGTACATAGAACCCCATCTTTTACTGTTTTCCAAACTGTTTTGGGGTGAAACACATGTGCCTATCTGTTACTTTCATGCTTTCCATGTTTTCACATCATATGCCTGCTATGTTGTTAGTACATTATAGTACACGATTTCATTACATTTCATGCTATGTATGCCCATTGTGTGCGTACTTAGTACATTTGATTTACATTACATTTCTGTTGCATATGTTTACTCAGCATATGGACACATTGATTTACATGAACATTTCTGCTTCGTATGTTTACTTAGCATACTTAGTACAATTGTTTACATCACATGCCTTCATTTTGTTATGACATTTGGTTTGTTTAACATAGGACAATACATTCATTAACATTAGCTACGCCGTTCGTTAGTAGGTAGTGGTACCATAGGAATTGACAACTCCCATTCCTGAAGTCCTGGGTTTGATAGGACTGGAAGGAATGACCGAATTCGATATACATAACTTAGATAAACCTTTAATTTGTTTAAGGGTTTATCGCCGCAGTCTCAAGGCTTGGATGTATGCATAGTTTACAATACCACATAAATGTTAATATCAATAGAGCATGCATTTCCCGCAGAACATAACGCTGATTTAAACCACGTTTTACTTCAACGACTTGTTTTGTGCATATGGTTTAAGTCGATACATTTCGCTTACCATACATAATACATTTTGGGATTTCACATTACATGATTTACATTGAACATAAACACGTCGACATTGACATATACGTTTGGTCGTTTACATTTGAACATAAACATTTGACATGGTTTACAATAACACTTGACATTTGGTTTACACATGAACAATTTACATGGTGGATTGGTTTGGGTAAATGATTTAAGTAACGTGGCGTATGTAATATGATACAAACATGGTGGATACGCCACTGGTACTTCCTATATATAAATGTTTGTATAATATTACACATCGTGGCGTTATCTAAGTCATTTCAGTTTAGACACATTACATTTTACATAAATAACATATTCTTCACAAGACATTATTTTCACAAACAACTTATCTTATTCAACTCATTTTACTTGGTTATTTGTTTAACCTTGCACTTATCTATACATATCGTTTGATGTTATCGTTTTTCAAATGGTTTACAAAGCAAAACAAATTACAAGGTTCATGACTGACTGTTATTAAACATTTCTTTAAACACGAGTCATGAATCCCATTTTCACAAAACCTATGTATCTCACAGGCATTTTTATGCTGACGTACCTACTTTCACATGTGTTTTCAGGAGCTGATCCATAGGACGATGAACACGACACTAGGGCGGACCTGTGCCTTAGAGCCTAAAAATGATGTTTGAACTAGCTTAATTATGTTTTGATTTCCGTACTCTCTTTCCAAGACAATGTAACACCTTTGTTTATAAATAAAATACAACTTGTATGCCATGGTCATGAAACAATTTAATTCTGTCCACGACACTCCCCGGCGTTTCCGCCGCGGTTGCATGTTACACGCGGCCGGGGTGTGACAATATTGAGGATCACTCAGAAATGTAATGAATAGGTGACACAATGATTTATACGAGGAAAAAGCCCTTGATCAAGAGTTGATCTCCAGCATAAAAAACCTCAGGTGATGGAAACTACCGATCACCAACTTAGATTAAACAAAATGTGTGTTGCAACTTCGGATGATAGCGAGCTAGTTACAAGGATCACTAGAGTGAAGTGTGTAACAATGATGTGTAATCGCCGAGTAGAGTGTTGTAAACTGATGAGAGCAGTATGAGTGTGTGTGTTTAGCCAAAAATAGCCAAGTGTTCTAATCTAGCTCACTATCCCCTTTTAAATTTAGTAAATATCTAAAATAACTAACTATCCGCAATTCATGCCCTCTCCCCACGATCTCCATAACGTTCACCATGGCCAAGCACGTGCGGAATAAAAGAGAATATGCTCCAGGAATATCGCCATAACCAAGTCCAAGCACGTACTCCTGCAAAACAATTCCATATTCAAAGTAGACAATTGTTAGTGTAAGGATCACTATGATGATCCTGGATCCTTATCCTACAATACTCTCTGAGGATCACCAATTCTGACAGAATCAAGGATCCTTAAACCCGACAGCAATTGAGGATCACTGATCACAGGAAAATCTTCCCCTAACACTACTGACTGACTATGAGAAAGGATGATGCAGAATATGCTCGAAAATGTGATGCATGTCAAAAGCACAACAATATACTACATCAGCCTGCTGAGCCATTATATCTTATCGTATCCCCTGAGCCATTAAAGAAATGGGGTATGGATATAGTGGGCAAACTCCTAAAAGCTCCAGGAGGAAAAGTTTTTATGCTGGTAATGACAGATTATTTCTCCATGTGGGTTGAAGCAGAAGCCTTCGTACAGGTTAGGGATCACGAAGTGGTATCCTTCATAATAAGGAATATCCTGACAAGATTTGGGGTACCGGCTGAAATAATCTGTGATAATGGCTCCCAATTAATCATCAAAAGAACTACTGATTTTTGCAAAAGTTGGGAAATCAAAATGATCACGTCAACACCAATGCATCCTCAAGCAAATGGACAGGCAGAATCCTCGAACAAGATAATTGTCAATAACTTAAAGAAGAGGTTAGGTGCCAGATAAGGAAAATGGGCAGAGGAACTACCATTTGTCCTATGGGCTGATAGAACAACTGTGAAGAATGCTACTGGGCAAACCCCATTTTCTTTGGTGTTTGGGGCAGAAGCGATGATCCCGACAAAGATGGTGATACCTACAGCTAGATCAAGCCTACGGGATCCTGATTCAAATCCTGAAGTCTTATGTCAAGAGCTGGATACTGTTGATGAAACAAGAGATGCAGCAAAACTGAGGATGGCAGCATATCAGCAGAGGATATCCAAGTCGTACAACACAAATTTAAGGACGAGAAGATTCCGAGTTGGAGATTGGGTGTTGAGAAAAGCGTTTCAGAATACAACCAACCCTGCTGATGGGAAGTTAGCCCCGAAATGGAAAGGACCTTATGAGATTGAATCAGAACACGGAAAGGGAGCATACCGACTCAAGAATATGGAAGGGGATATGTTGCCAAAATCCTGGAATGCTATACACCTTAAAGCCTATTTCAAGTGAGTTTAGAATTTAATTTCTAACTCAGGATGGTATGGACTATATTTCCTTTTAATATGATTATTTAATTTATTATTCTTTGAAACCCAATACTGACTTAAGAATCGGAGGGGTGTTAGCCAAGCTAACACCTACCTTAGTTTAATGGTGTTTTACAGAATACGCTTCGGGATGTTACTCCAGGATATATACTCAAGATAAATCGAAAGATTAGAGGATTGGCCCCCTCTCTCACGTTTAAGGGATCCTTATCCCTTCAAGGTTTAAAGGTATTCACCTTTCTCCCGAATTGGGTTTAAACACCCCGCCTAGAGCGCAAGTTATCCAGGAATAGTTCAAGATAGCGGGACTAGTTCATGTAACAATGGCTGACAATTTCGTTATTGTTGGCTATATCCTCGATCCTTAAAGTATATGAGGATTGATCACCCTCTCTCACGAAAGGGTATTTTCATACTCTCTAAGGTTTAAAGGTATTCACCTTTCTAAGTCTTGGAGTTTATACACTCCCGCCTGTAGCGCATGAAAACAAGGGTTTATCCCCAGGATATTAAGGATCTATCTCCAGGATACTTAGGGTTTATCCCTAGTAAAGCTAAAGTTATTGACAATTTCCAAAGAAATGACAAACTATGATTGTGTTTACACACATTCCTTTGTGGATAAAAAAGTTACTAAGTGAATAAATACTATGCTATGCACTGATGCAATATCCTACACAGACAGGGGACATCCATGCTGGGGACATTGCAAAGAGTTCAAAGGTTGAAAGTGGAGATTATTGCCTAAGTGTTTCTGGTATGATTTTATTTTTTCTCCGAGTCTTGAAAATCTTATCTAAATGACCTAATTTTTAAAGCCATGATTAATAAAGTTTTAATGGAACGTTTTTAGCAGAGGTACTGAGCATAATATCAGTATCCTGACCATGATATTTGGTTAGAATATTCAGAGTATGGTTTTCAAAATGAAAAGAGAACAATCTATGAAAGTTTAGAAGTAAACACACCAAGTATAACTTTCAAAAAAAAAAAAATATGACAACAGTGGATAAGGCTCGAAAGTTAGTTTATTATTAACATACCAAAAAATTGCATTACTGGCTTCATCTCAAAACGAGACCCATCCACCAAGAATGCAATTGAGTTTCAAAAACATATTAACAGTGATGACCAAGGGCTTCGTCCTGAAACTCAGGATCCCTCCACCTTTGGCCATCATATTGTCTTAAGTGCAGGAAATTAAAATTGTTCAACGCAGAAAAGTAAATTGTTCAAAAGATATTTAACCAACAGACTTAAAAAAGTGGGCTTCAGCCTAGGCACGAATATCCATCATCGCCCACTTCGCTGCTCTCAAGCAGTAGCACCTTCAACCGCAGCTTCACCGTCTCCACCAGCACCTGCATTAGCTTTAACCATAGGATCCTTGCCTGCTTCGCCACCTGCCTCTGCCACCACCTCAGCTGCCTTGGATGAAGCTCCAGTCTCATGGTTGGCAGGATACTCCACAGGATTGCCGTCAAGATCCTTCAACTTCGCTTCCCAAGCATCAATGTTCCAAGAGGGGCATTCAAAGCCCGTAGCCTTGGCTTTGTAAGCCATCTTTAGCCTAGATTGGAGAAGGGAAATCACAACAGAACCTTTGAGACCTTCCCGATAAGAGTTCATGTCCTGCTCATGTTGAAGTTGGGCCGCATCCAACTTGGCCTGGGCATCCTGGTTGGCCTTCTTGATAGAAATATGGGCTTCTAGAGTCACTTCTTTGAATTTGTCCTCGTAGTTTTGTGACTTGATAGTAACAATCATCCCCTGGTCTGCAATGGTGGTTTCAGCGTTCTTCAACTTGGCTTCCAGCATCTTATTGACCCCGCAAGCTTCCTCATAGAGTTTCGTCAGGCGCTCAAGACCCTACAATCCAAGAATGCAGGTATCAGCATGTATTATCTAATTAGCATATATAATCAGCATATATGTGCAGGATACAACATAAGGATACTTACCTGGTTAAGGAAGGAAGTCATGAATCCACTGGATTCGAGGAATCTGTGGTTCTCATAGGGGAAAGCCTTGG
>NC_035435.2:115307670-115370716 GCF_002127325.2 Helianthus annuus
GCAGTGAACGACGGTGCGATCCGGAGTGCAAGCCAATCTCGGAAAGGAACGAGCGTGCGACTTGCGGCACTCCCGTGCAAACTCGATGACCAAGCTCAACCCGGGAAGGCACTGCCCGTTCAAGAGTCCGTGCAACCCTAACCCGGAGATGCATGATCATGCAGCCTGAGGCACGACCGTGCGAGATCGAAGACCGGTCAACTCTACTGATGTCACAAAAGTATGGTGCAACATAACGTAAAAGTGAACGGTCGTGCACTTTATTGGCACGACCGTGCGATCGCAAAATATTATAAAAAACAGACAGTAGCATTTTGTTCGATATTCTGGGTTTTTGGGAGCTCATCAGGCGATTTCACAGGCTCCGGAGGCTTTGCTTTTGACCCGGATTCAAGCCACATTGTGCCGATTAGCTCCGTTTCTATCCGGATTCTCATTCTTATGCTTGTTTATGGTTTGAATTCTTAAAGTCTTTCCATAATTTTGTTATGTTTCAAGCATTGAGATTGATTATTATGTATTAAAGTAAGCCTTCGGGCAAAAACACTATATCCCTTGCTTCATTATAACCATTAGTATGTTGATTATGTTTGTAATGACACTTTGAAGCATTTTCTATGTTAATCTTTGATGATTAGTTTAGAACCTTGTTTATTGATGTTGATTTCTTGATTATAAGTAATTATGTTGGATGATTAGTATTTGGTTAGTTGAGATAGTTGAAAGATGAAGCTTAATTAATCTTATGCTAGTAGACTTTAAACTTGCTAAACTAGTGTAACTTGTTTAAATGTGTGCACCCTGATATTAGAAATGGTTAGTGGTTTAATAAAATGTAATTATTATTAATCAAGAAAGCTTTCCTACGCGTAAGGGCCTTAACGGGTTAAATGGTGTTGTTATGAATTCTTGCCATGAATTATTAGCTCAGTTAGTAGTTTAGGCCAAAATTGATATCTTGGTGAATTTATATGCAAGATTTGTAAAATGAACTCGGTTGTGATTTAATCTAGTTTATGCTTGTCTCGGTGGTTGCATTGTGTTTATCGGTGTCACTTTCCTTGATTAAGTGAGGTTAGAAAACTCCTAACGGATGACTAACTTATTTTTAAGAGATTTTCATAGACATTTATCAATTGCACGTTAAAGAACAATCTTAGGTGGTTAAAGTGTGTTTATCGTTTTAGCTTTCCGAATGATTGTCATGTTAGGATTCCCGAAAGGGATACTAATTGTCTTGAAAATGAAGAATTGACCAAATGTTTCTAGTGACAAAACCGACATAGTTGACATGCTTTGGTTATGTATAAAGCAAGGCTATATACTTATTTTCTTATTTGGAGTCTAATATGTCTTTTTTTTTCAATATTTGTTTATGCTTACTTTAGTTTTAGAAAATCACACAACTTATCTTTCTTCCGTTAATCTAATGATAAAGGTCTAGTATTATTCCTCCGCCCACTTCCTTGGATCGATACTTGGTTCTTACCGATGCTTTACTACATATATGACGGGGTACACTTGCCTCTTTCGTGTGTGTTTTGATGCTGAAGTATAAATCACTTTTATAAATTTAAAACCGAATCGTGTGTAATTTCATTATAAAAATATGTATATACGCGCACACGTCAACTTCCTAATTCATTCAAAATTTATAAAATTAACCATTCAAGCATTTAATCGAACACTTGGTGTGCATACAATATTTTAAGCACTATGCACATGTGCTTTATGCATAACCTACTCATCCACACCACACTTGATCAATTCAACCAATTTCAATTAGCTTCTTAGCCTACATCAAGAACATCTACCAAAACTCTAATATTTATACATTCATCTTTCAATTTCCCATAAGTTTTATCATCTAAGAATTGCTAAAATCTTATCATGTAACTAGCACAAGTGGGTTTTACTTCAATCCTTTGATATAATCAAATTCAAAGATAATTCGCATTCTACATAATGATATTAACCCACATACAAACTCAAATTCATACAATTTTCACGGATTAATCAAAACCCACTTAACAAAAAGCATCAAAACATAAAATTGAACTCACCTTATGATCAATACACTTAGATTAAATTGTATCTAGCCTCATGCATTCGATCTTTTCTCTAATTCAGCTTCAATTCTTGAGTTCTTGTATGGAATTGAAGGAGATGGGTTTCCCTTGCTCCTGCCCCTTTCTCGCGACCCACACACCTCACACACAATCACTGTGTTTTATTTTCCTTTCTTTTAATTATAAAATTTACATATTCAGCCCCTGAACAAGCTTTCATTGTCATTCTTGTATAATCCTTCTAAGTTTATAACTTCCTTCATATTCATTTAGAACTTAGCTAATTATTTAAAACATTTAACACCAAAATAATTTATTAAAAATTTTGGGGTGTTAAAAATCTACCCCGCTTAAAGGAGGTTTCGTCCCCGAAACCTATCTCATACCTACTGTTATCTCTTCATTACACTTATTTAAAGTGCTTCTTACGTGCTAGATACACTAGGGTTCTTGGCTAAAGATTTCATTCACGAACAACATGATCGTACGCATTGTTCCTACCTTCTTGAATTAAGTAATTTACTTTCACATACACGTAATTGATCGGAACTTATCTCGAGTCCTTGTTAGTGTCATAACACTTTATAGTGCTAGTTCTTAGCACATTTCATTACTAACGGTTCGTTCACCATTCTATCAGTTACACAGCCGAAGTTTTACGACTTTTTTCTTAGCTTCTAAATAAACATAATACACTTATGTTTCTACTTATTCGAAATATTTCAATTCATTTCATTCTATTCCTATATCATCTATGATGTTTCCTTTGATCATCATAAACAAATCCCAACTTTCCATTTCTAATATGCCTCCTAATCATTCATGTACTCATATAAGGGGTCATCGTATCATCACATGCATACTTTAAAACATTAGATGACCTAGTAGTACTAAAAAAACAAAGTTATCCTCCTCATAATTACTTTTTCGTACTTAATACAAGGATAAAGCATCAACCTACGGTTGGTACCGTTTCTTGAACTACTTGCAGGTCATGGCTGCAAGATCATAACGTTCATGTGGACTCATTCTCCTTAAGACTCGCTCCATTTGGTTGAAAAATAAACGTTAAAGCAGAAGAATAGGTCATCAATGTTCACAAAGGAATATTCCGGGGCATCCTTAGTTTATAGGAGAATTTGTTTGATATTTGTAACTATAAATAGGAGTGCCAGATCGTAGGAACACTTCACTTCACTTCACTCTCTGCTCTCGAACTCTTACTTCTTTCTCTTGCAATCACGCACTAACACTCAACACTTACAATCATTGTACCACTTAGTAGCGATCTGAGCATTATCTTGCACTGTATCCTGAACATTCAGGTAATAAGAAGAACAAGGCAGTCGATGATTGTCAGCTCCCCCGATGTTTTATGCCGGAGATCTAGATTGATCAAGGGCTTTCCTCGTATATCCTGTGTCCATTTTTACTTTTTCAGCTCATTGTTTGATTGTTGATATAGTTTCATATCCTGAGACTATATCCTGAAAGAGTTTTTGCAAACGAACAAACCAACATATTTTTCACAAGCATTGCTAGCACACTACCTCACAAACTAATTTGATCACTTAATTGCTTCGGTGATTTTTGACCAAAACAGGGGTGAAGTGATGGTGATGAATGGATTGAAGGATTGATGGTAGTTAGGGTTATGGAATGAAGATTGGATGGTGAAATTGAATGATTGTGGATGATCGAATGGATTGGAGGTGAAGTCGTATGGTCTCTGGGCTCCAGGAACAATATTCAAACTCAATATCAAGTGTAACTCCCATTTTTTGGTCAAAACTTAGGTTATAACTCGTTCCCAACAACCAAATCAAGAAAATCGCGACGTGGTGCCAGAAGAGCAGTCGGCGACGGTATGTGGATATGCTGAAATTCGCCGATGTCTAATTCCACTGGCTATGACGCAGCCTGGGCGACAGTGTTTATTTGGGGGCGTCGCCGACGGCCCTTCATGGCGTCGGCGATGATGCCTCCATCACTTGGTCTCCGTTTTTCGCATTTTGTGTTCCCGGTTGACCCGATTCGTGTCCCGGTGGTCCGTTTTTTGTCCCAGTAGTCCGTAAAGCTCCCAAATAGCTCCTTAAACTTCATTAAACCTGCAAAACACACTTTTAATTAAAAGTAGGCTATTCGGAATTAAAAACCATGTAAAACATCGATTTATACAAATACGAACACCAGTATTCGACCACGTATCACAATTTCAATCGCAACCACAACCTTCACTGCCACAGGTATAATCATCTCTCCAACCACAACCTGTAAAAGATGAAGTTGAAGAATGTGTTCCGGAAATGCAACCCCAATCCTCGAAACGGAAAAAAGGGAAGCAAGTGGCGCGTCAAGCTGGTGATCAACCTTCGAGAGCCAAGTCATAGCCTTCATCAAAGATCGAGCAGGAGGCGTTCGCTAAGGCGTGGATTATCACATCAAAAATCCCCATTGTCGGTATGTAAAAATATATAAATTTTACATTTTTTAATATATAGCTTTTGTTACGTTGCAAAAATATAAGTAACAACCAAACCGGCGATAGTTTTTGGAAAGAGATATTATCAAAGTTCCTTGCAATTATGGAACAAGGTCATTATCGCGATCTCGATTCCATCGCTTCGAAGTGGCAAAAAATGCATCCGGTCGTGAACTGATTTTTCAGGATATATAATAATTTATATCTTAATCGTCGTAGTGGATAGAGTGACAAAGATGTTTTAAAGAGGCGATGCGTCGATATGAAAATGGGCATCGAGTCATTTTCCCACACGTCCGGGCATGGCAGGTTATGTGAAACAATAAGAAGTGGGCGCTGGTTCCAAATGAGGTTGCAAGCGCTAAACGGACAAAAACCTCGGAGACCGGAAGTTATAGTGCAGGGGGATCGGACGCACGATGCCAAATAAATATAAACGACGAGCCGGAATTTGATAAAGAAGAGCATGTAGTTTGTGAGGATGCACGTCCACCAGGCAGGGACACAGCTAAAAAGGTAGCGGCTGCAAAAAAGACAAGTCGCAACGGGGGGCGGTTCGAAAATGGATGACTTGATGACCCAGTTCAAAGCATACACCGAGGTCACAGAGCAATGTGAAGTGGACGAACGGATTTGGTTGAAGCAAGAAAAGAACGAACTAAAAGAATGGGAGATAATGACAACCGATATCAACTCGTATCCGAAGGAATACCGAGCAGTTTTGCGTAAAATGAAAGAAAAGATCGCTAAAAAATGGAATTCTTAGGATTTTTAAGTTATGTAATGTTTGTGTTAGTCCCGAAAAACCCGTGATATCACTTGACGGTTCAATCTCTAGGACTGTCTGGTACAATCTTCGAGAACCTTGCACACAATCTCTAGGATTGTCTGGTACAAGGTTCTCATTTGGGGATTACATGATTTTTACAAATGAGAGCTCTTTTTGCAAGATATCCTGACTGTGCCCAGGTCTGCATATAGTCTGGATGCAACAGAGGGACAGCCCTGATATCCTGGATGATTCATCAGCATAAAGACCCGAAACCTCAGACATTGGCTATCTATCAACGCAGGATTTAAGACCATGAAATCATACACCGTTGGTCTGTTACCCACGAGATGTCTAGTCCATTATGTTTATATCACTTTGCCTCTTTTTGCTTTTCGAGCGTTAGACCTATCAACACATCGCAGTGGATCTCAGCCTGTTCAGCTTCAAACCTTACATGTGTTAATCAAGTTCTTTAGCACGAAAATTCATTTCATTTCCCAAGCAACTATTTCTCCCCCTCAAAAAATGCGTATGTACATATATGTTTTTGTTTTTGTTTTATTGTTTTGTTTTTGTTTTTTTTTTTTTTTTTTTTTTTTTTTTTTTTTTTTTTTTTTTTTTGCTTTTCTCCCCCTCAAACAAAGCATATGTACATATTTGTCCCTCTCCCCTCTAAATTTGTGCATCACACTTTATGCGCAAATTTACTTATTTATTTACATTAGAATATCAACCCTAGTTTTGTTTTTTTTATCGTTCAGTCGGTGATACGTATCATTTTCAAAAGATCTACAAGCACATTGAATCTCGAGATGCTGACAGGTTTTGTAAAAAGATCCGCTGAATTAGCATCAGTGTGGATCTGTTTGAGTTTAAACAATACTCCGTCATAGCAATCGCGAATAAAGTGCACCTTGATATCAATGTGCTTGGTTTTAGAGTGAAAGACAGTGTGAAAGACAGGATTTTGTTAATCTGGATAGTGGCATCATTATCAAAATAAGTAGTAGAGTTTAGATAAGTCAAACCGTAATCCTTGAGCTGGTGTTGTATCCAAAGTACCTGAGAGCAGCAGGCCGCAGATGCTGCAACACACTTTGCTTCCGCTACAAAAGTGAGTTGCTGCTTCTTGCACTACCATGAGATGAGACTGACCCCCAAGAATTGGCATCCAGCCGATGTACACTTCATATCCCTGTCCATTTTGAATAAGCCCAGAAACATTGCCACTTCTCCCAACGAGCTCATTTCTAACTTCTTTTTCATCATCCAAAAATACGAATGGCCTCCAGACGTGCCACCAATGCGTGTATCTCATCATGATCCGGACCTTCAACTTGCTCAAAACCTTGAATTGCCAGTCGTGCCTTGTTTCTCACTATCATTTCGGGATCGTCTTGTTTGTTTCTGAATAGTCATGAGTTGATGCCCCCTGATTTGCTGTGGAATCGCACACCAGCAGCTTGAGATTGAGAAACTTCTAGATATTATAACAGATTGCTCCCCCTCATTTGATGCAGTAGCGATGTTGATCATTGGTGGATCTACAATGCAAATTAAGGGAATTGCTTCTAGAAACAGAGAAGTTCCTTGAGCATTTGAGGGTCCTGAGGAGACTTCAGTGTTACGGACTGCACCATCAGGGATAGCTATCGCAGGTTCAGAAACCGACTTCTGAATTGGCCGAAGAACGAGATAGCGAGTCACTCTGGGTGAAGAGAATCTCCATTACTATGTCGAGCATCTGTGATGCGCTCAATAAGCTGTCCTTCAGCTCCGGGAATTAATTGACGTCTGAAAAAGGGAGAACTCCATTATAGACCGTGCTCTTCCTGGTGAAATTTCTGGATTCTCCTTTGCGAAGTCGACACATCCTTCGTCGAATATTTTTTATGCCATTCAACTGGGACATGTCTCATGTCATGTGCCTGTAACAACCACTATCAATAAACCAAAGTCTAACGATAGCCCTCCATAGTTGTTCCTGCACAATCAGTGGAATCAGTTAGACACTGGAACCCAGGCCATAGTGGACCTGAGTTGACCATTACTATCTGTGTATGAGACTTCGCGAAAGATCATATGGCTCTTAACATAAAAAAACCAAAACTAGGGATTATATACTAATGTAAATAAATAAATAAGTAAATTTGCGCATAAAGTGTGATTAATTAGAATGTGGGAACCATTGGGGCTGTATTGGACAAGAATTCATTTGGGCTTAACAATACTTGAACAGGCCCATGATGAATTTAGTAGTCAAAGCCCGGGTATGATATCTAAAATATTGTGGGTAGCATAACCTGGATTGCAAGTTGTTTGGGCTACTTGAATTTGTTTTTATTATGTGGACTTGGGTTACATGGGTGAACCTAAAAAACGGAATTCAGCACCTAAGCCTGTTCGCAATTTAGTTGAAATTTGGTCCACAATTTACAACAGAAGTTAAAAAAAAATTTGGGTTAGAATTTTTTTTTTTTTGGGACCAACAAGGTGTTTTTACGTGACTTGAATACGAGACGGATCACTTGAATCCGTTTGTTCTTGTTAGTAAAAAGTTCATATCATTCTTCGGTCTTGATCAGAGACATATCCGAGACCTCCATCATTCGTCCGACATCGTTCAACTTCATCCGACTTCATTCGAGACCATCAGAAGTCATCCGTGATTATCATTTTTCATCAGAAAAACTTCATATCATCCGAGATTAATTTCTTCATATCCGATATCATTCGAGACGCATCTCATTCTATCATTTATCATCTGAAACAACTTCGTAACATCCGAGATATGTTGATGGGCTCGTTTACTGCTGGGCCACTAAAGAAGAAGACCCAAGGTTGGAGATCGTCTAAACCGTAATAAAGAGAGCATAAAACTAGGGGGATATTGTTAGGTTCAGAGTTTTACGCTTATCTTTATTACGTTTATTTATGTTTGTTTGGTTTAGATTAGCACTTGGGCTTGGGCTAGGCCATGTGGGCCAATGGGGTAGAGGCTCCTATAAATAGTCATGTCTAGATTATTAGTGTAGAGCTCTCCTATTGTTTAATTATGTAATCCCCAAAGGAGAACCTCGTACCCGACAATCCTAGAGATTGTGTGCAAGGTTCTCGAAGATCGTACCAGACAGTCCTTGAGACTGTGTGCGATCGAAGCAGCGACACTATGTTATGCAATGAAATATTTTCTTTTTGTTCTTTCGGTTTGATCTTACATTCCGCGTTCGATTGAACCATCGAGTGATGTCACGGGTTTTTCGGGACTAACAATAGTAATTCGAGATTTTATTGCAAGTTCCGTTATTATGCTTAAAGTTGACCAAATTGCCCTTTTCGCTAAAAATAAGGTTTTAAGCATACATGAGCATGCAAATAAATTGCATTCTGATATGTTAACATGTTTAGCATGATTTGATGTTATAAATCTGGTCATAAACTGAGTTTACATAAATAGTCGTAAATTATGCTTTTAAAAGGACGAAAATGCCCTTTTTACATCTAGAATGATTTCAAGCATACTTTATTGGTAAAACTTGATACCTACTGATATGATATCATAATTAGGATTATTTGGGATGTCAAGTTATATTATATTCTGAGTTTATGCACAAGTCTTTGAAAAGTATTATTAAATGACGATAATGCCCCCTAAGGCAGTTTTTAAACATAATAATCATGTCAAACCTTTTACTTACTGGTATGTTATGACAATTAACATATTTTAATTATTCAAAGCTGGTCATAACATCAAATTTACTAAAACATCGTTAATAACGTCATTTAACGACTTTTACGTCGTTTAGGCGCATAGTATGGTTTTAAACCATACTTATCACCCAAGACTTGTTACCTACTGATTTTATAAATCATTTTTAATATTTTTACAGTAGGTATAAGTCACGAACTCAGAATCCCAAATAAGTCCTTAAAACTATGTGTGAAAGGACCAAAATGCACCTACGGTGCATAGTTTGGTTTTAAAGCATAAACCACACATATACTTGATATCCTGCTGATATTATATCATAAATCAAATATTTTTCCAGAATGTTTATGACCATAACATCATATTACTTGCAAGCTCCTTTTATAAGTCAGAAAATGACCAAAACGCCCTTGTGAGGCTTAATTCGGTTTTAAAACCTTAATGGGCATACATGTTAGTATCCTACTGATATTATAACATGTTTTAAGCATAATGACTTGTGGAACTTTTATATGTCTCATCCGGCTACTCGTGATCGCTTATACGCCTACGGTTAGACTTACGTAACTAGTTTACGTACGTTTACCGAAACGGGTTTAACCTTATCATTTCTATCTCAAAATCCAGAATGTAATTAGTTTACCCATATTATACAAGTCTTCATTTACACAAGTCATCATACTTGTTTGGGTCTAAATTTCATTCTACTTCGGTCATCGCTTAATCTAGCGTATCGTACCGTTTTCATACTTAAAACTAGCCGATATAAGTCTATAACTTAATTAAGACCCGTTAGCATTCTAATTGGTTATTTATTCCATCATTCCAGACTATAGCCTTCCGGTAAATTGTACCAAAGCTTATCTATTTGAATACGGCTGAGATGTTATAAATCTTGCAATTTAAGACAAGAGCTAGCTCAGGTAAATACTCTTAACCTGTTTTTCCTTTATACGGGCTTGGGATACGGTAATATGATTACCGCATGGTCGGGTATGGGATTCAAAGACCAATGTTTCGGGAAATTAAAATAACCCGTTTTAATTCGTATTGCTTGACTGAAACATTGGGGGTTAATGCGATCATGTCCTGGATATCCTTGACTCATTAATTGTAATGGCCACGACCTAAGCACAGGGTGTAGGCATACACCCGAGAGATGCGATATGGTTTACTAAAATTATTTTATACCCAATATGGGTTTCCCAATAAGGGAATAAGTGGTGTGTCGGTTAATCATGAACCGCATAGTGTCGGGCCCCGTATGTAGAGCAAGTTATGTAAAACTGATAACATGAGATATAGTTTGTCCCAAGTATAAAAGATTTTCGTGCCTTGTGCACCTAAGCCAATTTTCATAAAGATTTTCAAATGTGTCGGTTGATTATATTTACCAGTGAAAACTGACGTATTTTCAAAAGGCTAAGTGACAGATACAAATACGTAAATAGGCTGGAAGTTGCTCGGGATTGTTAGACGAGGAACTTGCAACTCCTTCATATAAGCCATTAGTCTGATGAACTTCTTTTGTTTTTAATGATCCGCCTGTGGATTATTACAAGCTTGCCTATACTTAATACTTTAATATTTTCAGACATTTGGGTCTGTAATAATATTTTATGTTCCAAGACTTCTGCTGTGCTATTCTGTGTATGTTTGTCCATGACGATACCAATTTTACGTCACGATTCTCCCCACCGGGCTGAGCTGTAAATATCGGGGTGTGACAGGTAACCTACCTAAAGGTATTCCTAGGAGATACGATCGCGGACCGGTGCGGGGTGTCGAAAGTTATTTCAAACCCGCAATTGCTAACAACCCATCACCGGTTGTAATTCCTCAATTACTAGGAGGTCGATTGTAAGACCTTTATCCTTAATTAAAATTTCATATAGTATGTAATGCATTTAATATACCATTAAACGAGAAACATCGACAAAACGATGATTTATATAAAGTTCAAACCTTCAAACAAAGTTTACTAACGTTTCAAAACTATATTGTTAAAACAAACCATACTTAACTTTCAAAACATGCAAACCACATTTATAAAAGTTTGATAACACAACACCAAAGTGTTTTATGACAAAAGTAATAGTTTTCATTTGCGGAAGCTCCTTTTTAACGTGTGTTCGGTTCTCTAACAAGGCTTCATCATCATCCGCAAGTCCGTTCCTTTACCTATAACCAAATTTATCAATGCATTAGTTATTTGAGCTTACAATGTTGTTTAACAAGTTCCTAATGTCAAAACACATCAATAAAAAAATTCTGCAGATCTGTGTTGCTGTCGCGGGGTTCGACCGGGGAAGCAAAACCCTTCGCGGGCCACGGGCCGCGAGCCGCTCTCGCGTGTCGCGAGGATGACAAGGGAATCCGTCGCGTGGCGTGGGGATCCCTATTTCCAGCGGATTATAGTTTAAAAACCTGCATTTTCCCAGCTATGATATCTTTTGCGAAAATGGACATAACTTGTCCGTTATTGACCTGAATTAGGTCACGTTTCTTCCTACGTGATCGTAATTCGATCCTCTACAATATAGAATCAAAATACAATATCCTGATTTACAAGTTTCTTAATTTTATGCAATCAAAAATCATAACTATTCATAACTTGTTTGACCCGTTCAGAAATATGAACCATAACTTGATTCATGACTTTAAAACTTCTATGAAAACAATACACGTCAACATATTTATATTTACGGCACATTGTATGTAAGTTTATGTGTCGTTATCAAAGTGCATATCACCTATTTGAAACCTTTAACGTATTTAGCGACATCCATCGCCTCAACTTGCCAAAGTTCATTACTTTGATGATTTTGACCCATTTGGTTTCGTTAGCGAAATCCATCGCCTTATTACAACCAAACATGTATTATTCGAGTCATTTTGACCCGTTCAAACATTTAAGTGGAATCCACCACTTTTACACTAGTACTTTATCGCAAATTTCTAGTTATTCTTGTTCGGCTAATACAAACGAAATCCTCCATTTTAGTAATAACCGAACATCATAACGATGTAACTATTATTCAAGCAACTAAACATAAAATACTAACGAGATTTTACGAAGCGTATAGCCGCGTACCTTTCAAAGCTTTCCTTTTAAGCGGTTATCCATTCCGCCTTGCCCACTCGATGATCCACCCAAATTGCCTATAGAATTTAATTCGAATATATCGTTTAGAACTCATGTTTCAATATTCGACATACCATACTTTTAGTTAATCAATTAAGTGATTACTTCATATTTTTCAAATATTTCGATTCACTTAGACATTTTGTCAAACACCTTAAAGGCAAGATTAAAATACTAACATGATTATGTTCATGATTAACAAGTTACCCATATGAAATCATCATTTCTATAATCATATGTCTAGTATGAGAAACAACACCCAAATTTGCATCCTAATATTCAATTAACATCAAGTATCATAAAGATTCAAGTATTTATCACAAAACCCATATAACACCTATATGATAAACATTGAAATCAATAGATTATAACATAAATCTATCAAATTCTTGTCTAAGACTTGTTCTTAGACCTATAATCATCCTAATTTAATCATAACATCGATCAATTCTCCAATAATTTCAATTATGAGAATTCAAGAATAATCAAAACATCACCACACATCAAATTTACACATACCTTGTGATCTACTAAGTATGAGAATCACGAATTCAGCTTTGAATCGAGTTCAATTATGTTTTGTTTCTTTCATTTTTATGAGATTGAAGTGAATTTAGGGTTTTGAAGGTGAGCTCTGTTTCTTTGTCTGTGTTTGATCGACCAGGGGAACACACACACAAGGTGTGTTTTAAGCTTATACAAATTTTAATAAAACAACTTTCAAAAATGACTAGTTAGTCCTTCTAGGTTGTAATTTATATAAAATGGTTATAGTTCTTCGATTCCCCATCTTTTTATGACAAGATTTTTAACTAGGTTAATTATTCGTAGTTTTAAATCTCACTATTTTATTTTCAATATGTATATTTAATATTATACATGTGTACCCGCATATATAATTTAATATTTTTAGGGGTGTTACATCGATCATTTGAGGTACGAGCACAGTCGATCTTCAGCTTACCCAAATACCACGGTTTGGCACATGAAGAGCCATATTTGCATATCGCCGCGTATGATATGCAGTGTAATACCATCGGGGGTCAAGGTTTCACAGCGGATGATGAGAAATTGCTTCTTTTCCAATTCACACTCGAGGACAAGGTGCAGCAATGGTTTCATTCTTTGCCATCTGCTTCGATATTTACATGGCCTGTTCCAATCAAAGTTGGCAAGTTCAAAATCCGCAAGGCATTGCTGGATTATGGAGCGGGAGTGAGCGTACCCGATAGCTTGTATGACCAGTATGATTTCGGTCCTCTACAAGCTTGTAATAGCTGGCCATATTCGCGAATCCAAGTTTCAAGCAACGTCGGGGGTTATAAAAGATGTAGTCATCCAACTGGGTGAGTTCTTCTACTCGGTGGATTTCATGGTACTCGATTATGCACCTTCGAACATATATGAGAAGCCACAGGTGGTTTTAGGTCTCCCATTTCTATATACCGCTAATGCACAGATTGATTACAGAGGCAGAATGGTCACCATGAGCTACAAGAATCGTAGGTTGTATTTTAATGTGTTTCTAAAAACTATTTCTTATGATCCGGTTAATGATTCTTCTCACACAATTGCTACTAACGAATATGTTTCAAGTGTGACCAAGGACAGGTTAGAGGCGAGTGGACATCGGGTAAAGAAGGCAAGTGCGAGAAGGCCAATTGGTGAAGGAAACCACCTGATGGTGGGCGTGGATGGGGTAATGAAGTTGACTTTAACCCCAACCGGAGTGGAGCTATGACCCTTCCTAAAAACTAGATGGAGATGTATGGAGAGAAATGGGAGGGCAATCGTTCATCTGAACCACCCTGAGCATCAGGACGGTCTGGCTGAAGACCTTTAAACTTGGCGATCTCAGGATGCAGCCCGAGGATGTAGAGTAGTGTACCTTGTTTGGTTTCGTATTGGTGTGCTTGTGTTTGACAGGCTTCTACGATTCAATCATCACAGATGCAATGATTCAAGTGTCGGGATGTTTTGCAACATCCCCAGTGAGATATCAAAGAAGCTATGGAATGCATCTATTCCGGTTAAAGCACAACACCGCATCATTACAGACACATGATTAGGTGCATGTGTTTATCTATCATGTGTTTTATTTGTTTTCGTGTACTTGGTGGTGTGAAATTCTTGTGTTAGGAGTGGTTTTGTTTGTGAGTCATCTAGGTGTTAGCCGTTCATGGTTTGTGGGTGGTATCTCTCAAGTTTAGATTATAAATTGCACCATACATTAGGGACAACGTATCCCAAGTGTGGGGATGCGGTAACTCGAGAGAGGGTTTGTAGGATTGATGATCTTAAATGCTTGAAGGGTTGAATTTGCTGAAAATTGAAAAATTTTGAAAATTTTTTATCTCAAGTATGCTTGAACTACATGAAAACCAACATTTTCAATTGCTAAAGGGTTCCTACTAATATTAAACTAATCTAGATCCCTAATCATGGTTATCCCTTTAAGTTTCATGAGAGTATTTCTGGCAGGTTAGAAAATCATTGAGAAGAGATGCCTAACTAGGGGTAACATGCTTTAGGAATTACACATGCTATGTGTTGGCAACCTATATTCCTTTTGTTCGGTGAGATATTTGAGCCTACTAGATTGTTAGTTGAATTGCAATAAATGTTCATATGATGAGAGTAGGCCATATGTTTCGTTGTGTTAGAACTTGTGTGGTTTGATACATGCCGAGATTGTGGTTTAGCGTATGCACATAGATGATAAAGGCATTAGGATCCATTCATTGTTTTATTTGTTGATTGTTGATTTAACCCACCTTAGTTAACCATGTTGAGCCTTATACCTTTTGTTTTTTAAACCTCATGTGAACTGTTTGAATTACCAACCATGAATGACAAGTATGTTATGAAAAAAAAGAAGAAAAAAATTGAAAAAAAAGAGAGAAAATAAAGAAAAGAAAAACAAAAAGTATTATGATGTTCGTGTATACAAGTGGGTCGAAAATAACCCAAATTACTAGTTATTGTGAATAAAAACGTCATGGTTGGGTATTTGGTTGTGTTTGCCATATAAACATAAAAATCAAAATATACATCCTTACCTTTACCCTTAACCCAAAACCCGAAAAGTCCTTTTGATATGTGTTACGTTACTTGATTCAGTGGAGGTATGATTGCCATACAAGCTTATGATATGTTTTTGTAAGATTAAATATATTACGTATTTATATTTAATCTATAGCCATCTTAATCATTTACATTATAGAGATCAAAATATATTAGAACCTATTATTTAATTAGTTGGTAATTGTTGATGGACCATATTACCCTTAGTAACTAATTAGGTTTCCTCCTGGGTGCTTATATAAGGAGAGTTATGTGGAGGTTTAAGGGTTACTCAGTTACACAATTTCACACACCCCATTAGCCATAACATCATCACGAAACCTCCTCTCCATAAACGATACCCTTTTCGGTTTCTAAGTTCCCATCATCAGTGAGCACCCTAAGGAGGAACCAGATCAAGATGACAGGCATGTCGAACTCCCTCACTGGATTCTCTTCTGCCCTATCTGCTGTGACAGGTATGATTTATATGTTTTCCTTCATGCTCAAACAGAACTGAACCAACATGTGGTATCAGAGCATATGTTGATTAGTCAGTTCTGTTTTCGTATCCATAATTCTGGGATTGAAACTTGGAAAACGGAATTTTGAAACCTTTAAAACCTTAACAGCCGGTTTCGAGTCATGAGTATCGACTCGAGATTTTTGTTTTCGTGAAAAAAAATAATCATATGTTCATTCGATTTTAACTGGGTTTATGTTTACAACCGAAATCTGTTTAGAAGTCTTAAAAAATTTTCAGGTTTCGGGTTCCAGAATTTTATTTTTATGATTAGGGTTCATCATGTTCATGTGAAAATTCGAAAATTCTGTTATGATTTGGAATATGATTTGGATTATTAAGTGTTTTTCCTGGTTTTGATCTATTTTGTCCTTTAAATTTTTTAGAAAACTGTTAAAAAGATAAAGAGATTGAAATTTCGAAATCTGTTGACAAAATTAGATCAGCTTAAAACAGGAAAGAATATCTCTTAATCCCTTAGATTTCGAATTTTCGGTTATGATATCACAATTAACAACTGCTAGCGAGGTTGCTACTCGCAACCACGAGGTTGCTACTCGAGACCATGAGGTTGCTACTCGCAACCATAACGTCATCACTCGCGACCATGAGGTTGCTACTCGCAACCATAACGTCATCACTCGCAACCATGAGGTTGCTACTCGCAACCATTACGTCATTACTCGAGACCATGAGGTTGCTACTCGCAACCATAACGTGATTAGTCGAGACCGTAGTTGCGACTCGCAACCATAACGTGATTAGTCGAGACCGTAGTTGCGACTCGCAACCATAACGTCATTAGTCGAGACCGTAGTTCGATCCGCGCTAACGGGTAGTTTGCTATTAAATGAATGGTTTTGTAATTTACTTAGTTAATTAATCAGAATCAGATAATGTAATGTTTTACAAAACCAGAATAGCTTAACTTGAATGAGTTTTTTGATATATCATTTCTGGCCAAAGCTGACTTGATACATCTACTTATCATTCAAGTATTACGAAAGTTATGCTAAGTGTGCATCATAAGCATGAATGTTTTAATATCTGGCCAAAGCTGATTTAATTCTTTCATAGATGGCATACTTAGCAAGTGCATAACTAAAGTGATTGTTTCAATTTCTGGCCAAAGCTGATTTGTTACAACCACTTTGCACATATGCTTAAATGATTACACTTCTGGCCAAAGCTGTTTTGTCTTCGTTTAAGTAGAATTTTTAGTTAAGTCTATTATTTTGATGTTAGTAATAGACATTATCACAGCTTCATTATATGAAATGGTCATTATTTTGTCTGCCTTAGTTTAACGTGCCCATAGATCACATTAGAATTTCTTCCTTAGTATCATAACTTGCTCATCTTATTTCCACTATCAGCACCCAACTGCGGGATTCCACCTTTGACTGGTGATAACTTTGCTGCATGGAAGGATGCTCTCATGCTTACTCTCGGATTGCTTGATTTTGATTATGCTCTAAGAGAGAAAAAGCCAGCGGACCTTACCACTCAAAGTACTGCTGCTGAGCAGTTAACTCATGAAAAGTGGACTAGGTGTAACCGCATGTCTCTCATGTTTATGAAGCAATCCATAAGCAATGCAATCAGGGGAGCTATTCCTGATTCTGAAGATGCTAAAACCTACTTGGAACATGTGGAGGCGCAGTTCAAAGGGACGTCTAAGGCGCATGCTAGTACTCTTATTCTTAAGCTGGTGACAACTAAGTATGATGGGAGGAGCGGCATTCGCGAGCACATCATGATGATGAATGACATGGCCAATAAGCTGAAGGGGCTGGAAATGGAAATCAGTGATGGTTTCCTTTTTCATTTCATCATTACTTCGCTTCCTTCTTCTTTTGAAGCATTCAAGATCAACTACAACACTCAGAAGGAAAAATGGACGGTGAGTGAGCTGGTCGCCATGTGCGTACAGGAGGAGGAGCGCATGAGGATGGATCGCACTACTGATGTTGCCAATTTCACTACCTCCAATCCTAAGAAAAGGAAGCACAATTATCAGAGGAAGGATGCTTCTAAAGTCCATAAGTCTAATCCTAACCCTAATACAAGTGCACCTTCCAGCTCTAAGAACTCCTTAGGCAGTATCCGCTGCAAGTTCTGTAAAAAGACAGGACACATGCAGAAGGAATGCCCTGACTTTAAGGAGTGGCTGGCTAAGAAAAGTAACGATTATTTTATGATACTTGAGTACTATAATTTAAGTGTTCCTGCTAATTCTTGGTGGTTTGATTCTGGTTCTATGGTTCATGTTACCAATTCTACTCAGGGATTCCTTTCAATCCGGAAGCTGGAAAGAAACCAAAGAACGCTTAAGGTTGGGGATGATCGAGAATTAGAAGTGAAGGCCATTGGAACATTACAATTAGTTATGAAAACTGGTTTATGTATTAAACTTTATGATACCTTATATGTTCCTGAGGTAACTCGGAACCTTGTATCAGGACCAAAGTTAGACATGGACGGTTTTATTGTTTCCCATGGTCATCGCAAACTCTCTATCCATTATGATTCTGTTCTTTATGGTACTGGTGTTCTGGATGGAGGTCTCTATATATTAGAACTAGATGATGGCTTTTCCAAATCTTTGTTGTCATATAACATTAATGAATCACTCACAAAGATGGAAGAGAAACGAGACTTAGAGACTTCATCCATGTTGTGGCATCAGCGTTTAGGCCACATTTCAAAAGAGCGATTAAATCATCTCGTAAAGGATGAAGTCTTACCTCCTCTCGATTTCTCTGACTTTGGAACATGTGTCAAATGTCTTAAAGGTAAAATGACATTAGCGAATAAGAAAGGTGCCACTAGGAGTTCTAATTTATTAGAACTCATTCACACTGACATTAGTGGTCCCTACCAAATCGCTGGCATAACAGGACATACTTCATTTATCACTTTTATTGATGATTATTCTCGTTACATGTACTTGTATCTTATTAAGGAGAAATCTGAATCTCTAACAACTTTTAAAGATTATAAGGCTGAAGTTGAAAAGCAATTAGATCGTCAGATTAAAGTTGTGAGATCAGATAGAGGCGGTGAGTATTATGGAAGGCATACTGATGTGGGTCAAGCTCCTGGTCCATTTTATGAGTTTTGTAAGGGCCAGGGGATTGTGAACCAATACACCATGCCTGGTACACCTCAGCAGAACGGTGTCGCTGAAAGAAGAAACCGTACCCTTGTGAACATGGTGCGCAGTATGTTAGCCAACACTAACTTACCATTATTCCTCTGGACTGAAGCGTTAAAAGCAGCTGTTCATATACTCAATAGAGTTCCTTCTAAGTCTGTCCCTAAAACTCCTTATGAACTTTGGACAGGAAGGAAACCGAGTCTTAAATATATGAAAGTATGGGGCTGTATTGCTGAAGCAAAACTTTACAATCCTTTCCTAAGGAAACCAAGCGTGCCGCGTTCCTGGAGGATTTCAAGGTCAGTGGGAGCAGTACCAACCCTTACGAAGAATTGCAAGAAGTACAAGACGCGGGGGGGAGAGACTCGTCGCTTACCATTACTCCGATTACTCCTCTTGTACCCAATGCAATTATTACACCTGAAGCTACTGCACCAACTCCATATTCACCTCTACAATCAGAACCCATTATACCTCATGACGAAGGCACATCAAACGCTCAAAACCAAGACAACGTTGAACCCGATAATCTACTCAGGAGGTCATCCAGGCAAAGAAGGCCTCCTAATTGGGATGATTATGTTACCTACCTGACTAAAATGGATCCCGGAAAGCTCAATGATCCTATCTCTTACAATGAAGCCATTAGCAGTGATCAGTCTTCTGAATGGAATAAAGCAATGATTGATGAGCTTGAATCCATGAAGAAAAATGATGTTTGGGATTTGGTAGAATTACCCAACGGAGTCAAACCCGTAGGATGCAAATGGGTGTTCAAAACAAAACTGGATCCGAATGGAAACGTTGAACGCTACAAAGCAAGATTGGTTGCAAAGGGCTACACTCAGAAAGAGGGAATTGATTATCAAGAGACGTTTTCACCTGTCTCTCGTAAAGATTCATTAAGGATCGTCATGGCCCTAGTAGCTCATTTCGACTTAGAGCTGCATCAGATGGACGTTAAAACTGCTTTCCTTAACGGAGATTTGGACGAAGATGTTTACATGAAGCAACCTGAAGGCTTTGAGCCTGAAGGTCAGGAGCATCTAGTCTGTAAGCTGAAGAAATCCATTTACGGGTTAAAACAAGCATCACGTCAGTGGTACCTCAAGTTTGATGAAGTCATGAAGAAGCAAGGTTTTATGAAGAATCAAGTGGATCAATGCACCTACCTCAAGATGAGTGGGAGCAACTTTACTATACTTGTCCTTTACGTTGACGACATTCTATTGGCAAGTAATAGTTTAGACATGTTACATGAGTCGAAGCGGTTACTCTCGCATAACTTCGACATGAAGGATCTCGGAGATGCATCTTACGTCATTGGCATCGAAATTCACCGAGATGATCTTAGGATTGTCCCAAAGGGCCTACATAGATCGTGTCCTTACACGGTATAACATGCAACAGTGCAAACCCTCCATCGCTCCAGTAGTTAAGGGAGATGTTTTCGGTTCGTTTCAGTGTCCGACAACAGAGGTTGAGAAGGAGCAAATGAGCCAGATACCTTACGCATCAGTAGTCGGGAGCTTGATGTATGCTCAAGTCTGTACTCGTCCAGATATCGCTTATATTGCTGGAATGCTAGGCCGTTATCAGACTAATCCTGGCTTAGATCACTGGAAAGCAGCTAAGAAGGTACTTCGATATCTGCAAGGGACGAAAGACTATAAGCTGACTTATAGAAGAAGTGATCATTTAGAAGTGGTGGGCTATTCTGATTCTGACTTTGCCAAATGCAAAGATGACAAGAAATCCACTTCGGGCTATATCTTTATGTTAGCAGGCGGCCCTATCTCTTGGAAGAGTCATAAACAACAGTTGACTACAACTTCCACAATGATGGCAGAGTACATTGCTGTCTATAACGCAACCTGTCATGGAATGTTGATTAGAAACCTGGTCACTGGACTCAAAATCGTTAATTCCATTTCTAGACCATTGAAGCTTTACTGTGATAATTCAGCTGCCGTTAGTTTCTCGAACAGTAACAGTTCGACTGGAGCTGGTTTATATCTCGATACGAAATATCTATTTGTACGTGAACGTGTTGAGGAAAATAATCTTTGTATCGAGTATATTAGTACTAAGGATATGCTTGCGGATCCGATGACTAAAGGTCTCCCTCCTAAGGTTTATGAAGAACATGTTCGGAATATGGGATTATGTAAAGACCTTATTTGAGCATATTGTACTAGCTTATGTTTTATGTTTAATGAAATTTCCTCAAGTTTGATTTTGTATGTCTGTTAGAATATGTTCAACCGGTATAATGGCATATAGACAAATAAAAGTTACAAATCAAACAAAGGGCTTACGCGTATTTTGATCATGACGATTAGGTTTTAAATTAAGGCTATAGTATGATTAATGGGGGTCCTGAGTCGCATAATGATTCAACGGCTGTATTTTTCTGCTATAGTACTTGTTTAAGGCTAAAATGGGTGTTAACTCCTGATCAGGCTTATCTAATACTCATAGTAAATGATTACTCGGCTAAGTGGGAGAATGTAAGATTAAATATATTACGTATTAATATTTAATCTATAGCCATCTTAATCATTTACATTATAGAGATCAAAATATATTAGAACCTATTATTTAATTAGTTGGTAATTGTTGATGGACCATATTACCCTTAGTAACTAATTAGGTTTCCTCCTGGGTGCTTATATAAGGAGAGTTATGTGGAGGTTTAAGGGTTACTCAGTTACACAATTTCACACACCCCATTAGCCATAACATCATCACGAAACCTCCTCTCCATAACCGATACCCTTTTCGGTTTCTAAGTTCCCATCATCAGTCAGCACCCTAAGGAGGAACCAGATCAAGATGACAGGCATGTCGAACTCCCTCACTGGATTCTCTTCTGCCCTATCTGCTGTGACAGGTATGATTTATATGTTTTCCTTCATGCTCAAACAGAACTGAACCAACAGTTTTTTGAGCGAAATACATGCTAGCATATTACATGCTAGTCTAGATAAAACTGAGAGGAATGATTATTATGAGGGGCATGAGGCATGTGTGTAGTATCATAAGCATGTTAGTTTTAGTCAGGAGAGTCTTAAATTGTTTTAAATGCGCTATCACTTATTTGTCAGATTGTCAATCTCGATTGTGTCAGTCTATGGGACGGGTGTGATTTGGGACCTTAAATTGCTAATTCGGTAAGGGATTCAATGGTGACTTGTTAATAAGGTGAGTAATGTTTGTAATGGTTGCTTGAGGACAATCAAGGTTAAGTATGGGGATGTGATGGGGAGTGTGAAACCCGGGTGTTAATGCGTTTATATTATGTGATGTATTGCGTTTTAGGCGATTATGTGTGTTGAATGTGATAACTACGAGAATTTGTGGTTTTTACAGGTTTGCTTAAATCGGTAAAGTTAGATGTTTGGCGATGAAGCGGAACACCTTTGGATGATAATCAAGGTATATTACATTATTCGGTATTGATTTCGGGTTAGAAGATAGCTTGGAAGTGCGAGAAATGCAAAAGAATGAAGTCCAGGGGTCTATGTGTCATTCTATGAAAGTTATGATTTTGAAGAAAGTTGAGTTGTGAGTTGCGACGTAAGCTATGGCTGAACCGTAGCCTACGGTTGGGTGGTGATACATTGAAGAAAATGATCAGCAGCTACGTGTTGTAGGCTACGATTCATCTGTAGCCTACGGTTCAGCCAGACATAAAGAAACAGCCAGCACGATCTGTAGCCTACAGATCAGACCATAGTCTACGACGGGAACAACAAGGGCACACGTATTGATATCTTGGACGGGTATAAAAGGGTTTTTAAAACCCTATGTGAGTGCATAATGTCTATCACTTTTGTCAATCACGTATCCTAGCTAAAACAAATGAGACAAGACTGGTGCTGAACAGAAGACAACATAAAGTTGATATGTATTAGACTAGCTTCGTACGAAGGGAGCTATATGTAGCTTCATGTGAGGTGGTCGGCTTCGTACGAAGGGGCCACACATAGCTTCGTACGAAGCCACATGCCCTATATATAGTTGTTGAGGTCTTGTTCATTTGTAACTTTTGAGAAACTTTGAGGCGAAGCTCTGCTCGTCTGATTTCGTGGTTTTGTACTGTCAAAGTATCAATAGAAATAAGTATTAATTACTTCTTTATGTCTCAACCACACACGTGATTGGATTCCGCACAACTTACGTGTTCGTAAGCATTCAACGGTCAAGGAATCGATCCAAGGAGCGAATCCACACCCTAAATCATGATCTTCGATTTTGGGGGCCTAGTTTGGGGATCCCAGGCACATCTTTAGCTTCTTTTTCACTTAAAAACATCATTCTCCTCATCACATTAAGAAGATTGAAGATGATTTCAACCGTGACACAAGCTTTTGAAGATTAATCAACCGAGATGAGCGGCTAATTCTCTATGGTTTCCTCCGGGTGGAGGATTCTTGTAAGTGAACTAGGTTATGTGTTTGAAACTTTGTTAAATCCGGTAATCTAAGCATTCGATGCTTGTTACCGGTTGATTTGATTTAGTTGATTTGTAAACGATTGAGTTTGCTTAAAACCTAGTTTTGATTCTTTCAATTCCCGAGAGTTCTAGTAATTGGGATATATTATATAGGTGTGACATCTGTGCTTATAATCATTGTATAAACTCTGAAGAGTTCAATTATCAATAAAACAATGTGATTTGATCCCAATATTTGTTTATTTATGTTTGACATTTTGCACGTTATGATTTTTGTTCAATTTCAAACTCTTTATCGCTTTCTAGAAAGTTATACGCAAACTGATGTGTAAACGTAATCAGTTTAACGCGACAAACACTCCGGAACATCAACATATGCTTAATATACCTTAAATAACCTTTACATAACTTAGAAATAAGTTTTAAAGGGTTTGGTGTGGCAAAAACAACTTTATTCAATCGCATGGACTATTTACGACAAACTACGAAAGTCTGCCGATTTGTATAAGTAACGTACATTCCGGAACATGATCGTAAGTTAAACATACCATAAATTTCCTTTACATAGCTTAGAAATAGGCTTTGAGGGGTTCGGTATGCGAAAATAAACTTATTGGTCAATCAGGGACTAAAAGCATCAAAGAGTGCATAAGTTTGCATTTACGCGCATATCTTACGTTCTGAACATATCCGGACATCCAAAAATTTTTGTAATCATTAAAATATTTTATTTTAGTGATTGGCATGCTAAAATTCCATTCGTTGTGTAATTTGGATCGTTTTTCACGTCCATTCGTGTTTCGTCGTAATTAACTGAATATCGTGACCGTACGACCAAACGAACCGACATCCGAGATAATTTCAAGCATGTTTCAAGTCCCCTATGCTTTAACATCCTTGTAGAGCCTTGAAAATGGGTTAACGGGGTTTAAACGCGTCGAAAATGGCTTAAACATGCTGCAGGGACCATTTCTGCCAATTTGTTAAACTTTCTAGTTCAGATAGGGGGTGGGGTCGCGCCACAGCAACAGGGTGGTGCCGTGGCGGCATGCGACGGCCCTATCTGGGCAGAATCTCCATTTTTAGCAACCAGCTTGATTTCTAGGGTCTTTTGTGCAACATTTTCAATACCTTGAGCTTGTTTTTAAGGTCCCATTGTATTCAAATCTATGGGTAACACTTGGATGGCCAAGATCAAAGCTCAAATTACGAGGAACGATCTTAACGGTTGTGGAAAATCTATAAATACCCACAAGTTCATTCATTCCAACTTGCCCATTTGATCTCAATTTTGCTCTAAGTTCAAGCTCTCCCTTGTGAAGCTTCATACCTGAGTATTTTGAGTTCAAATCTTCAAGGCTTGGACCTTTTGTAAGTTTCTTTCATGCTTTTTATGCGTTTCAATCATGAAAGTTAAACAGTGTTTGACTTTCTGCATTGACCAGTTTATGGTCAACACAAAGTTCTTTTGAACTTTGCAATGTGAGCGTAATCACGATGGTTATAGTCCCTTGTGACTATACCTACTGATTACCACGTTGATTAGGCATAGTGACGAGTCATAGTTTCGGTCAAAATACGTGTTTATGCGTATTTTGCAGCGAAGCTATCTTTGGGTATCAAAACACTTTGTTTTGATATCAAACTTGTTTTCTAACTTAGTTAAACATGTTTTAACATGTTTAACTCGTCACTTTTAGTTTAGTGCTTATATAGGATCGTAAGATTGGCGGTCTAAACAACCGCTTAGACTTTCGAACCCGACCCGTTTAGTCGATCATTAGGATGCGACCAAACATATCTTGTGACCATAGTTGTATAGGGAATCACCTTCCGAGGTTATACCTTATGGTCACTTAGTTTAGTTAGTTGTATGATAGGTAGTTATATGCCTTATGAAAAATGACCAAAATGCCCTTTTTGCGCATAACTTCATTTTAAGCATATGTAACTTAACTTTTGCCATATAAACTGACTATTAAACATGTTAGGGCATATAATACTTGTCATAGGACTAGTTAGGCTACTCGTTTGCGCTTTTGCGCAAATGACGCGTTAAAGTAGCGTAAGCTACCTAAACGGGTCATAACGGGTCATAAGCACTTAGGATAGGTTCCGACTTAGAATGTAGGCTTTGTTAAACCATATCATATGAGTTCTAATACTCATTTGGTTTACGAGACCTCATTCTATCCAATCTTCCGATTTAGGTCCGATTTATTAACATAGTTACCTATATTAGGTGCCGATTGATTCTGTGATCCTTCAAGCGTTATTTGATTGTTGTTTCAAGATTACTAAGCAATATCAAGTGAGTACATAGTCCCCTCTTTTACGGTTTTCAAATATTTTGGGGTGATACACATGTGCCTACTTGTTACTTTCGTGTTTTCGTGCTCTCATGACATAAACTTGCTATGTTCATTAGACCCGACTTACCCTAGCTACCTAGGTTTATTTGGGTTTTTGACTGATCGGGACGACACGGTCACGTCATCAACCAAAAGTACAACTAGTTCAAAAGCATATTTACGTAAACAGATGAAGGCTTCGTCCTCAAAACACAGGCTCCCTCCACCTTCAACTGTTGATTGTTCAAAAGCATATTAACGTTGATGACCAAGGGCTTCGTCCTGAAACTCAAGATCCCTCCACCTTTGGCCATCATATTGTATCTAAGTGCAGGAAAAGTAAATGCAGAAAAAGTAAATTGTTACGGGGTTACAGACCATTCAAATCTAAAAACGTGGGCTCCGGCCTAAGCAACAATATCCGTCATTGCCCACTTTGATGCTCTCAAACAGCAGCACCACCACCATCCGCCCGCAATGGTCGCAATTGATAACTATGATCCACCGCCTACCCCACTTCCAAACCGTCGCTATCCACCGGCTACCCCACTTCCAAACCATCGCTAACCACCGCCATGGCATCTTGGACCCACGAGGAAGAATTGGCTCTCGTTACAAGCGTATGTTGATTTAGCATGCTAGCACATTGATTTCATCAACACATCTGTTTCATATGTTTATTTCAGCATATGTACACATTGATTTACATCTCATTTTTGCTATGTATGTTCATTTAGCATACTTAGTACATTGTTTTCACATAACATGCTTACATTTGGTATGACATTTGGTTTGTTTAACGGGTAAAAAATACATTCATAAGGGCTGGCGAGTCAGCCAAGCGATTTCAAAACGACTTTCCTGTCGAAGCTCATTAACACTGATCACGCCGCTCGGTAGTATGTAGTGGTACCATAGGAATTGACATCTCCCATTCCTGGAATCCTAGGTTTGTTTGGACGTAAGGAATGATAGAATCCGATATACATAATTGATAAACCTTTAACTTGTTAAGGGTTTGTCCATCCGTCGCAAGGCTTGAATGTATGCGATAAACAGTACCGCATAAATGTTTGTATCAGTAAAGCATTGATTTTGCAAAACATAACTTTTGACTTAAACTGTGATTTATTCAAATACATTGTTTTGTACATTTTACCTATGGGGTTGAGTAATACTATTATTCTCCATACATTTCATTTGACTATACATAAACATTATACATATGGTTTGAGTAGTTACTTTTTACTTTCCATACATACAAGACATGGTTTTCATTTAACAATTGGACATTAATTATACATAAACACTTTTTGTTCACCGTAAATGATACTGTTGTTACTTCACATTTACTTTACAACGCATTTTTGGTAGTTTATTTGTAAGTGATTTAAATAATGAGGCATGTGTAATATGATAAAAGCATGGTGGATACGCCGCTGGTACTTCCTATATATAAGTGCCTTTATGATATTACATATCGTGGCGTTATTTAAATCATTTCAACAAAGACATTATTTATATTTTATTTAAACAACATGTTTTTACAAGATATTATTTTACAAATTCATTGATGCTTGATTATTTAATTAACCATACAGTATTCTTTTATATATCATCTGATTTTCTTATCGCTTTTCGTATGATTTATAAAAGAAAGCATTTTCTTATGGTTCATGACTACAAATTTTCAAACATTTCTTTTAAATACAAATCATCAATACTACGTCAACACAACCTATGTATCTCACAGGCATTTTTATGCTGACGTACCTATTTTCACATGTGTTTTCAGGAGCTGATGCATAGGGTTGATCAAGATACACTTAGGCGGACTCGGGCCTTAGTGACAATAAAAGACACAAGACTAGTTTAATTATGTTATGTTTTCTTGTTTTTAAGACAATGTAATCTTTTTAATTCAAATAAAATGAAACTTTAATTACCATGGTTGTGAAACAATAATTCTGTCGCTCCACTCCCCGACGTTTCCGCCGCGGTTTGTTGTTTTACGCGGTCGGGGTATGACAGAAGAGTTGGTATCAGAGCCAATGGTTATAGGGAATTAGGTTATTAGTAATGCTTTGACCTAGACTATAACTTTTCTAGGACCCCAACACAAGTTATCTTGTGTTTAGATCTTAAAACATTACTGTCACCTATCTTTAGGTGATTACCAAAACAAGAACACAATTTTTCCAAAACGATTTTTAAAAATCAATCATCTATTCTTGGATGATTTATTATAAGGTTTTGAACCCTCCAATTTTCCAAAATGATTTTGAAAATAATCACCCACCCTTCGGACGATTCGTTTTTTGGCTTAATGCCTTCCAAATTTTCAAAATCTCGTCAAAGTTTGGGTCTAAATAATGTGAACACGTGCAATCTGGAAGGGTGGATGCCTGTACCTCGGGTTTTCTGTCTAGGCTAGAGTGTTCGTACAAATGCACATAATCGGACTAGTCACTCTTACCTGGGAACTCTTGGGGTGAGTGTCCACTTATAGGCTAAAGCATGTCTTCGCGATACATTATTATGACCCATTTACTTTAATTAGTCAATGTATGTCGTTTGTTTGCTTTGTGGTACGAACGAATGACCACCATCCATGCTTTTTGTTGATATTTGTAACATCTCATTTTTCCATCATGTCATCTCACTCGTTTTCTCTCATGTTTCCTCTTTTATAATGCCTCCTCGACGAGATCCATAACAGCTACCTAATGCCGAACTGGCAGCTATCATTGCGCAGCAAATGGCTGCTGCACTCCCAAATCTCATTGCTCAAATTAACCAAGCCAATGTTAATGCACCTGCTCCGTGCAACTTCAAAAGTTTCAATTCGGCTAAACCGCTCAAGTTTAGTGGTTCTGAAGGGGCAACTGGGCTCCTACAGTGGTTTGAGAGTATTGAGAGTACTTTCCGTCATGTTCAGTGTCCTGATAATCGTAAGGTTGAGTTTGCTTCTAGCGTGTTCCAAAAGAGGGCTCTTACTTGGTGGAATGGGGTAATGAGAGACCGTGGTGCTAATGTTGCTTTAGCACAAACTTGGGAAGAGCTTAGGGCTCTTATGATGAGGGAATTCTGTCCTCGTCATGAACAAAGGGCATTAGAAAGAGAGTTTGATGACCTAAAACAGGATAGTGGCGAACATCGGGCTTATACTGACATATATGAGGAATTGAGTTTGCTTTGTCCCACAATGGTTACCCCACTTGATAAAGATATCGAGAGGTATGTCGATGGGTTACCTGACCCAGTGCAAGATATCGTTACTGGTAGCAACCCTACCACTGTCACACCCCAACCGATGGCGGAATCATCGGGGCGCGGCACTGAGCGAAACAGATTGTTCAGAAGTTTCCACAACAACTATCATACAATTCAGTTATATAACACGTCCCATACCGTGTTCCAAATAATAACAAGTTATCATAGAAATCAACTAAACAATATGGGAACTGTTCCGACAACTCAGATTCTTAATTATTACAGACCGAATTTAAATATTGTTTTAAGACTTCTAGACGGCTACGGTAGATCTTACTGATTACAGGTGCCAGTACAAGATCTACAGATAATTATGGCCCTGGAGCAGGTATGTGGACACTGTCCTAAGGTCACAGGCTCCTAGAAGCTTATTATTGCCTCGCTTCCCTAGCACGCTAGTAGCTTAAACACCTGTCACATACGTTAAAATAAAGTCAATACATATAATGTAAAGGTGAGTACACAAGTTTGATATAGCATATAAAGTTCGAAAAGTTTACGCATAACCAAGCACGTACACAAGGGCAAACGATGCAAGTAAATTATCAACATGGGACCATCGATACCAACGACTTCAAGTTGACTGTCCGAGACAGTTCGCAATACATGATTACCACTGTAATCCATGCAAGTAATTGTCCTTAGCAACCCCCGTGTGAACGGGTGCTGAGTCTAAACTATAGTACTACGTTGCTAAAGCAGGCAGATAGCACTCCACGTGTAAACATAATAAACAGCAATCATTTAGACAAGTAATACATGCAAGTAGGTTAGCGTTCAAATAGTTTGTGTTGTTTGTGAATTTGATAGATTACGTATGTAACACCCAAAAGTGCTGAAAGCAAAAAGGGATCGAGTATACTCACAGTGATTGGTTGTGGATTGAGAGGAGCACTGAGGATAGGTTAGCCTGAATAGTTCGATAACACAACGATGAGTAACGCGAAAAAAGTGAACAGTGGAAACTGGATCGGATAGACCAATCGATCGGACAGCTGTTCGATCGAGTGGGCTGTTCGATTGGTTTGCAAGTCCGTTCGAACATCCATTCGATCGGCCGGCTGGCTCGATCGGCTGGTTCCTTCAAGTGGATTGTTTCTTCCTTTGATGAGAAGGATGTGTTTGTGTATGATGGTTTGTACTACCTTTCAAGTTGGCCGATCGAACAGCTGTTCGATCGGTTAGCCCAACCGATCAGCTAGCACTTCATTGTTTTCAAATATGTCACTCGATCGGTTGGCATGTTCGATCGGGTGACATTCCAATGTTTCGAAAAGTCTAAGTGTTTTGAAGTGTAGTATCTCATGATTCGAGTAGTAATGATCACAATCGAGTGGCTCGATCGATCGAATAGAACTCTGTCAATATTACACTTCATGAGTTTGTGGGACTAAGTGCTAGTCGATCGGTTAGCCTAGTCGATCGGCTGGCATAGTCGTTCGGTTGGGCTGTTCGATCGAACAGCCTAGCCGTTCGGCCAGCTTCTCGATTCGGTTAACCTATCACCTAACACTTGGTTATTCCCGTGAATTATTGATGTTTTAGAGATATTTTGACTACGAGTTGATCCACAAAGCTGAAGTCCCTACTTAGTCTACTGACTCGAGCAGGAATCACCCAAGCTCGGCCAGAGGCGGTTTGGAACTTAAGTTTAACGTTTAACCCGAAATCGGTATATCTCTCGGCAGTACCCGAATCTTGAACCATGTGTTTGTTTAGATTGATTTGTAAATCGGTTCAAGTCTCGTTTTCACCTTCTTGAGTGTAAAAGAGTTGAAAGATAGATGAAAACCCATCTTCCAATCCTTTTCCACCGTGAAATGTTAAGATCTTTGGTAGATTTTAGGTTATTTATGTGGAAATCGGTTAGATCTAAGCTATTCATGGTGGAATGATGTCAAAACTTAGTGTTCTTGAAGAACACCATGATGACATCACCCAAGAACACCTAGATCTTGGTGATTTCACGGTTGAAATCCAGATTTTGAAAGATAGAAAGATGGAGAATCGATTAATGAACAAAAACGTACAAGGATTAGAGTGAAATACTTACCGGTTCGAGAGAAATCTGAGATTTAGTGAGAAGAAGAGGCTGGTCGGTCAGAGCTTTTCCAAAAGTGGAAAGTTTGACAAGGACAGCCCTATTTATAGGCTTCCAAAAGTGGAAAGGGTTGGCTGATCGAACAGCATTCCTGATCGAGCGGCTGCCCGATCGAACAGCCTGTTCGATCGGCTAGCCTGTTCGATCAGGTTGCCCTGTTCGATCGGCTAGCCTGTTCGATCAGGTTGCCCTGTTCGATCGGCTAGCCTGTTCGATCAGGTTGCCCTGTTCGATCGGCTTGCCTGGTTTTGAGTGTTTCGCGACGATTTTTGATATTTCGACTTCGATGAACGATGATTTGAGAATGATCAAATTACTTTTAGTCTCAACTACTATATCTAACATACAAGCATCCTTACAACCATTTCGGGTTCGATTTCCATTGAGTTTGATTCACCTTGAGTCTTGATTGATTTGATTGATTCACCACACACTTTAACATAAAAGTAAACATGCACAAGTAACACATAAGGCACACACACACGTATAAAAAGTACTAAAATTATCCACACTTGAGTTCGTTGATTGATTTGATTAGCTTGATTATTGATTGACTAGCTTTATTGCATTGTTACTTCCTATCATTCACAGTCGGTCGTTGATTCGTAGTTCGATTATCGGCCGATTAGTTTGATTATACAACACTTACTCCAAATAATATGAAAATCAAAATGAAACTAAAATGAAATTAATCTTTATTAATCTTTAATTCCAATAACAGTCAACTCTTGACTTTGACTTTGACTTTTGGAAAAACACGGGGTGTTACAGTCTCCCCTCCTTTAGGGAATTTCGTCCCGAAATTAGGCCGAGAACCGTACATCGCCGTGTGATTTTACCAATTTGATGCGTCAGATCTATCTGAACAACTGCGGGTACTTGGTCTTCATGTCACTTTCGAGTTCCCAAGTGAACTCCGCGCCTCGTTTGCCTTCCCATCGTACTTTTACAATAGGAATGCGAGAGCGTCTGAGTTGCTTGGTCTGTCGGTCCATGATTTCGACAGGCTTTTCCACGAAGTGTAGCGTCTCATTGACCTGAAGATCGTCGAGTGGTATTATTGCGTCGTGGTCGGCTACGCATTTTCGAAGGTTTGAAATATGGAAAGTCGGGTGGACATTGCTGAGTTCCTCCGGTAATTCGAGTTTGTAGGCAACTTTACCGATCCTTTCCAGAATCTTAAAAGGTCCAACAAATCGAGGCGCAAGTTTCCCTCTTTTGCCGAATCGGACTACTCCCTTCCAAGGTGATACCTTTAGGAGCACGTAGTCGCCAACTGCAAATTCGCGGGGCCTGCGTCGTTTATCGGCGTACATCTTTTGCCTGTCCCGGGCCTTTACCAAATTTTCCCTTATCTGGTGGATCTTGTCAGTCGTTTCTTGCAGAATCTCGGGCCCAGTCAATTGTGAATGACCGACCTCGTGCCATACAATAGGCGAGCGACATCTCCTACCATACAAGGCTTCGAAAGGTGCCATTTCGATGCTGGAGTGATAGCTATTATTGTACGAAAATTCGACCAACGGTAGGTGTTTGCTCCAACTACCACCAAAATCGATAACACACGCACGGAGCATGTCTTCAATAGTACGAATCGTTCTTTCAGTCTGCCCGTCGGTTTGCGGGTGGAATGCGGTACTCAAATTCAGCGTCGTACCAAGAGCTGCTTGAAAAGTTTCCCACAATCTCGATGTAAACCGAGCATCGCGATCCGAAATGATGTCTCGAGGCGTACCATGATTCTTAATGATCTCGTCGGTGTAGATTTGGGCTAGTTTGGCCACCTTATAGTCTTCTCGTATTGGCAGAAAGTGGGCTGATTTGGTTAGACGGTCGACTATAACCCAAATACTGTCGTGACCTGATGGCGTGGTCGGAAGCTTAGTTATGAAATCCATAGCTATGCTTTCCCACTTCCATACGGGTATCGGCGGTTGTTCGAGTAAGCCTGAAGGTCTTTGATGTTCAGCCTTGACTCTTGCACAAGTCAAACAGCTACCAACATATAGAGCAATATCCCTTTTCATCCCAGGCCACCAGTACTTGTAGCGAAGATCCTGGTACATTTTGTCCGCACCGGGATGAATGGAATATCGGGATTTGTGGGCTTCGTTCATGATGATCTTTCGCAAATCTGTCCTCCTCGGAACCCAGATTCGGTCCAGATAATAGAATATCCCGTTGGCTTTGCTCACGAGCTGAGTTCCATCGTGATAGATTCGTTCTTTCTTCAATGTACGCTCGTTAAAGCAAGCGTGTTGTGCTTCGCGGATGAGAGCTTCGAGGTTATACTGAGCCTGGATGTTTCGAACACCTATCACGTAATTCTTTCTGCTGAGGGCGTCTGCAACTACATTCGCCTTGCCTGGGTGATAACGGATCTCACAGTCGTAATCGTTGAGGAGTTCTACCCATCGGCGTTGACGCATATTGAGTTCTCTCTGGTTAAAGATATGTTGTAGGCTCTTGTGATCGGTGAAGATCGTACACTTTGTACCATACAGGTAGTGTCGCCAAATCTTTAAGGCAAAGACAACTGCGCCTAGCTCAAGGTCATGGGTTGTATAGTTCTTCTCGTGGATTTTGAGCTGTCGAGATGCGTAAGCTATAACCTTGTCTCGTTGCATGAGAACACAGCCAAGTCCAAGGTTTGAAGCATCACAATAGACAACGAAGTCATCGCTTCCGTCCGGCAGTGTAAGAACTGGTGCATGGCACAGCATGTGTTTGAGGGTTTGGAAAGCAGTCTCCTGTGCGGTTCCCCACACAAAAGGCTTGTCTTTATGAGTAAGGGAAGTAAGTGGTACAGCAATCTTTGAGAACCCTTCGATGAATCGCCGGTAGTAGCCAGCTAATCCGAGAAAAGAGCGAACTTCTGACGGATTCTTTGGCGTAACCCATCCCTTGACTGCCTCAATCTTTGCAGGATCAACGTGTATACCCCGACTATTCACAATGTGACCCAGAAATTGAACTTCCTCCAACCAGAACTCACACTTGGAGAACTTGGCGTAGAGTTGGTTTCCCTGAAGTAACTCGAGAACCAATCGCAAATGCTGCGCATGTTCGGCCCTCGACCTGGAATAGATCAGGACATCGTCGATAAATACAATGACGAAACGGTCTAAGAACGGTTTACACACGCGATTCATCAGATCCATAAAGACCGCGGGTGCGTTGGTCAAACCAAAAGGCATGACAACAAATTCGTAGTGGCCGTATCGGGTTCGAAAAGCGGTTTTGGGTATGTCTTCCTCTTGAATCCGCAACTGATGGTAGCCTGAACGTAGATCAATCTTGGAGAAACACTGAGCACCTTGTAGTTGGTCAAACAGATCATCGATTCTTGGTAAGGGGTATCGGTTCTTGATGGTCAGCTTGTTCAATTCCCGGTAATCGATGCACATTCGGAACGACCCGTCCTTCTTTTTGACAAAAAGGACTGGTGCGCCCCATGGAGAAGTGCTCGGGCGAATGAAGCCTTTTTCAAGTAACTCTTGGAGTTGGTTTGAGAGTTCTCGCATCTCAGATGGAGCGAGTCGATACGGAGCTTTGGCCACTGGGTTGGCTCCTGGAACAAGGTCGATTCGAAAGTCGATATCACGACTTGGAGGTAATCCAGGAAGATCATCAGGGAACACCTGAGGAAATTCTCGGACAACGGGAACATCCTTGACTTCAACTTTCCTTTTCTTGTCCATCTCTGCTACAACAATGTTGGCCAAGAAGGCTCGATATTCCTTGCGGAGATATTTGCGAGCTTGAAGACATGACATGAGCTTGAGATCTTTTGCAGTAGTTTCACCATAAACACATAGAATATCACCACTAGCTAGCACAAAACGAATCATCTTATCGGAACACACAACTTCAGCACGGTTTTCACGAAGAAAGTCCATGCCTACTATGACATCGAAACTTCCGAGCTGCATTGGAATGAGATTAATCGGGAATATATGGCTGTTGAGCTCGAGAGTACAATCACGGAGCACAGAATTGACTGCAATGGTTCTTCCGGTAGCGACTTCTACTTCGAAGGGTGACGAAAGATAAGAGCGCTTACGTCTAAAAAGTTTCTCAAACTCAAATGACACAAAGCAGTTATCGGCTCCAGTATCAAACAAACATGATGCATATATACCATTCACAAGGAACGTACCATTGACCACGTTGTTATCAGCTTGAGCCTGGCGTGCGTTGATGTTGAAAGTTCTGGCATGAGCGGCTTGTTGTGGAGGCTGCTGTTGTTGTTGCTGGGGTTGTTGGGCTTCTTGTTTCACCACTCTGTTCGGGCACCGGTTTGCGAAGTGGTTAGGGTCACCACATGCAAAGCAGGTCCGAACATTGTTTGCCGGGGCCTGTGCAGTTTGAGGAGCTTGAGGGGCAGGTAGCAGGGCTTGGTTAACAGCGGCTTGAGCTTGCGTTTGGCGAGGACCATAGCGGCAATTCGCAGTGAAATGCCCGTAAACGTTGCAGTGGGCACAGTAACGGCATGCCACACCCACCGGGTGATGATAAGAACATGTAGCACAGAGTGGGTGGGGGCCGGTGTACGCACGCTTAGCCGGCGGCGCATTGATCACTGGCGCAGTGCGCTGTGGTTGTTGCTGTTGTGGCGGTACTGACTGAAGAGGAGCAGCATTGGTTGCGGCGGCGCAACTCTTGTTCTTCTTTCTTCTTCTCGAGGACTTGGAGGCTTGAGCAGTAGGGTTGTCGGTTGATGCGGCAGTAACTTGATGCAACGACTTGGATGGCTTATCCCAGACACCAGCCTTAACTCGCTTGTCGTTAATCTCAGCAGCGAGTAGGTAGGTTTCCTCGATTGATGCGGGTTTGGCGGCGAACACATAATCTGCAACACAATCCGGAAGAGCACGGATGTATTTCTTGATGGTCATCTCGGGAGTCTTGACCTGGTCTGGACAGATAATGCTCAGTTGTTTGAAACGGGCGGTGAGTCCAGCGTTGTCGCCCTCCTTCTGCTTGATGGTCCAGAACTCATCCTCCAACTTTTGGCGTTCGTGGGGAGGACAGAACTCGTCCAGCATGATAGCCTTCAGTTCCTCCCACGTCAGCTCGTAGGCAGCGTCGTTCCCGCGCTTATTCCTTTCGGCTGTCCACCAGTCCAATGCCCGCGACTGGAAGACACCGGTAGCATTGAGAGTTCGAAGATGATCCGGGCATCCGCTTTGACGAAGGGTAACTTCCACAGAGTCAAACCAGTGAAATAAGCCTGTAGGACCCTCTTCACCGGTGAACTCCTTCGGTCCACACGCCTTAAATTGCTTGAAACTGAACGGAGCTTTGCTGGGTTCAGTGAGGGTTCGGGATTCTTCCGACGACTTGCTGGTGTTTTCGTACACCTCGCTGACAGCTTTCGCTACAGACCTTGAGATGAGCTTGGCGAGACGTCGGTCTCTCTTTTCCTGACGGGAAAGGTTTTGGCGAATTCTTGATGATGACGACATGGTCTGCAATAGACATCGCCATAGGACTCAACACAACGAATTCGAATCTCGCACGTCTTAGTTTACTAAAGCTTAGAATCACGTCGCATCTCACGTCACGTAACACATTTAAACACATAAGCACATAATCATAGAGGCATATAAGCACAGAATCAATTAGAGCACATAAGCAATTAAGCAAGTAGAGCACTTAATTTCCTAAACACGTACGCAATTTTATCACAGAGGTGGTCAAAAAACAGAAACCTATAACCACAAGTCAAGTGTCGTTCGTTTTGTATATCGGATAGCATCACATTGTATCGTCTAACTTAGTCGTATAGCGTAGCATAGCACACTGGTTTCGTTTAGATCACATCAACAGGGATTTGAATCGAGATAGGATAGCAACAAAAGTCACGCAGATTGATAACAAATGGAGTAATCCACAAATCTTAAAACACGTAAACAGGTCAATCATATAAGATCAACAAAGCAACACTCAAAATCGGAAAATGGATTGTCTGCGGCTACTAGACTTTGACTAACCATGGCAATTTAACTATTCACAGTCGACTTGTCGTTACTTTCGACTCTAGAGGACATGTTTCTGCCTCGATTCTTGGGCACTATGCATGCGCATTCTAGGCCATACTCGTGAGTTCAGGTCGTTGGAGTCCGTCAATTGCCTTGGCGAGATGAAATAAAGTCGGAATAACTGCCAAGGTTAGGGTTTCACCCCTAGCTCAGCAATTTCTTCCTTGTTTTAAGAAAATTTAGAGGAAAGTTTTCATCAAATTACGGGTTTCAGCCCTGATTTGGTACAATTCTCCCCCGTTTGTTGATAGAAAATCGCACAAAATAATTGGCAAAATTTTGTAATTTAGGCAGGAATTCGCGGGTTTCACTCCTAATCCCGTCCAAATTACAAAATTTGGCTCGGAGTTCGGATGTAATGATAGAATAGAAGGAAACAACATAAAATAAGCACATAAACTTGGTCTCTTGGTTCCTAACTATAGTCTAGGTCTCTAAGACAGCGATCCGGACTAGATCGTGTCTAACCTAATTCCCTATAGTTATGGCTCTGATACCAATCTGTCACACCCCAACCGATGGCGGAATCATCGGGGCGCGGCACTGAGCGAAACAGATTGTTCAGAAGTTTCCACAACAACTATCATACAATTCAGTTATATAACACGTCCCATACCGTGTTCCAAATAATAACAAGTTATCATAGAAATCAACTAAACAATATGGGAACTGTTCCGACAACTCAGATTCTTAATTATTACAGACCGAATTTAAATATTGTTTTAAGACTTCTAGACGGCTACGGTAGATCTTACTGATTACAGGTGCCAGTACAAGATCTACAGATAATTATGGCCCTGGAGCAGGTATGTGGACACTGTCCTAAGGTCACAGGCTCCTAGAAGCTTATTATTGCCTCGCTTCCCTAGCACGCTAGTAGCTTAAACACCTGTCACATACGTTAAAATAAAGTCAATACATATAATGTAAAGGTGAGTACACAAGTTTGATATAGCATATAAAGTTCGAAAAGTTTACGCATAACCAAGCACGTACACAAGGGCAAACGATGCAAGTAAATTATCAACATGGGACCATCGATACCAACGACTTCAAGTTGACTGTCCGAGACAGTTCGCAATACATGATTACCACTGTAATCCATGCAAGTAATTGTCCTTAGCAACCCCCGTGTGAACGGGTGCTGAGTCCAAACTAAAGTACTACGTTGCTAAAGCAGGCAGATAGCACTCCACGTGTAAACATAATAAACAGCAATCATTTAGACAAGTAATACATGCAAGTAGGTTAGCGTTCAAATAGTTTGTGTTGTTTGTGAATTTGATAGATTACGTATGTAACACCCAAAAGTGCTGAAAGCAAAAAGGGATCGAGTATACTCACAGTGATTGGTTGTGGATTGAGAGGAGCACTGAGGATAGGTTAGCCTGAATAGTTCGATAACACAACGATGAGTAACGCGAAAAAAGTGAACAGTGGAAACTGGATCGGATAGACCAATCGATCGGACAGCTGTTCGATCGAGTGGGCTGTTCGATTGGTTTGCAAGTCCGTTCGAACATCCATTCGATCGGCCGGCTGGCTCGATCGGCTGGTTTCCTTCAAGTGGATTGTTTCTTCCTTTGATGAGAAGGATGTGTTTGTGTATGATGGTTTGTACTACCTTTCAAGTTGGCCGATCGAACAGCTGTTCGATCGGTTAGCCCAACCGATCGGCTAGCACTTCATTGTTTTCAAATATGTCACTCGATCGGTTGGCATGTTCGATCGGGTGACATTCCAATGTTTCGAAAAGTCTAAGTGTTTTGAAGTGTAGTATCTCATGATTCGAGTAGTAATGATCACAATCGAGTGGCTCGATCGATCGAATAGAACTCTGTCAATATTACACTTCATGAGTTTGTGGGACTAAGTGCTAGTCGATCGGTTAGCCTAGTCGATCGGCTGGCATAGTCGTTCGGTTGGGCTGTTCGATCGAACAGCCTAGCCGTTCGGCCAGCTTCTCGATTCGGTTAACCTATCACCTAACACTTGGTTATTCCCCGTGAATTATTGATGTTTTAGAGATATTTTGACTACGAGTTGATCCACAAAGCTGAAGTCCCTACTTAGTCTACTGACTCGAGCAGGAATCACCCAAGCTCGGCCAGAGGCGGTTTGGAACTTAAGTTTAACGTTTAACCCGAAATCGGTATATCTCTCGGCAGTACCCGAATCTTGAACCATGTGTTTGTTTAGATTGATTTGTAAATCGGTTCAAGTCTCGTTTTCACCTTCTTGAGTGTAAAAGAGTTGAAAGATAGATGAAAACCCATCTTCCAATCCTTTTCCACCGTGAAATGTTAAGATCTTTGGTAGATTTTAGGTTATTTATGTGGAAATCGGTTAGATCTAAGCTATTCATGGTGGAATGATGTCAAAACTTAGTGTTCTTGAAGAACACCATGATGACATCACCCAAGAACACCTAGATCTTGGTGATTTCACGGTTGAAATCCAGATTTTGAAAGATAGAAAGATGGAGAATCGATTAATGAACAAAAACGTACAAGGATTAGAGTGAAATACTTACCGGTTCGAGAGAAATCTGAGATTTAGTGAGAAGAAGAGGCTGGTCGGTCAGAGCTTTTCCAAAAGTGGAAAGTTTGACAAGGACAGCCCTATTTATAGGCTTCCAAAAGTGGAAAGGGTTGGCTGATCGAACAGCATTCCTGATCGAGCGGCTGCCCGAATCGAACAGCCTGTTCGATCGGCTAGCCTGTTCGATCAGGTTGCCCTGTTCGATCGGCTAGCCTGTTCGATCAGGTTGCCCCTGTTCGATCGGCTAGCCTGTTCGATCAGGTTGCCCTGTTCGATCGGCTTGCCTGGTTTTGAGTGTTTCGCGACGATTTTTGATATTTCGACTTCGATGAACGATGATTTGAGAATGATCAAATTACTTTTAGTCTCAACTACTATATCTAACATACAAGCATCCTTACAACCATTTCGGGTTCGATTTCCATTGAGTTTGATTCACCTTGAGTCTTGATTGATTTGATTGATTCACCACACCACTTTAACATAAAAGTAAACATGCACAAGTAACACATAAGGCACACACACACGTATAAAAAGTACTAAAATTATCCACACTTGAGTTCGTTGATTGATTTGATTAGCTTGATTATTGATTGACTAGCTTTATTGCATTGTTACTTCCTATCATTCACAGTCGGTCGTTGATTCACAGTCGGTGCGACAGGAGTGCTGGTGGTAAGGAGATTAGGTTAAATGGGTGTTACAGAGAGAGGGAGAGTGGTGCTGTAGATCAGGATGATATAGATACTGTAGTTAATTTGAGGATTTTGATTTGTGTTTTATATGTTAATTTGAGGATTTTGATTTGTGTTTTATATAGAAATGAAATATAAAATATAATATAAATATATTTTCTTGTTCTTTTCTTTTATTAATGACGAAAAATGTAAATTATAAACTTTTATGTAATCCTTATTAATGAAATGATTTATTTAGATAAATTAGTAAAACAAAAGAACAGTTATATTTTCGTTACTTGTACATGTGATTTGATACTTTATTAGTAATTATTGTTTATATCTAAATAATATATTTATCTTCACAAATATATATGGTTAGGGTAAAATGAAAAATTTCTACGAGTTGTGAGAACTTAGAGAACTCAACCTTACTAAAGGTTTTTTTGAATTTTTTACAAAGGGTGTGAATGAGCGGTTAGAGACTCAAGGTGTTAAACTTTTTGATTTTAGATTCAAGTGGTTAAAACCACTAAAACATAGGGACTCAAAAAGTAATTTACTATTAATTAAATTTGAAATTATACGTTTGATCTCTAACTATATTAAATAATATTATACTTATTATATTATTTGATACATTTATATTTGTTATAGATAATTGTTAATTAAATTTGAATTTTGACGTTTATCTCTAACTATATTAGTTAATATTATATTATATTTTGTGTATAAAATTAATATGTAATACTATTATTAAAAATCAGGAGAAACCAGAGAGTGACACGTGTACAAAAAGATTTTCATTTATTAGTATAGGAAGATTTTTAAGTAAATAAGTAAAATTACAAAACCACCCTCATGTGAATAGGCTTAACTTAAAATTTTAACATGATTAGTGCTAAAGAACGTAGAGTGTAATGAGTTTTACAAATAAAGGATTGTGACTGTAATTCATCATCATCATCATACTCAGTAAATCCCACCAATAGCAAAGCTAATGTAGGGTCTGAGGAGAGTAAGATGTAGATAACCTTACCTCTACCACCATAGGAAATAGAAAGCTGCTTCCAGTGAGACCCCCGGCTCGATAATAGTTTTGTATCAAGCCTTGAACATAAGACACATAACAGTCAACAATCGAGACAAAGGTCGATTACTGCATGTTTCTTTTTGTCTTTTGGATATCAACGCTAACATATGATACATGATTAACCGCCCGCCGCTTTTAACGTTATTTTCACGATATTAGTTAAATAACGTTAAGATTAATGCAATTTTAAAGAATTGTGACTGTAATTATTAAAATTAAAGGCTATCAATTACAACCTGATACAAACATAAATAACAAAAAGTGCAATTTACCCTATTTATTTTAATGTATTTGTTGATTAAGCAAGCGAAGACAAATAAAAATCTAAAAGCATCAAGAACCACACCCCGTGTGGATCTTTGCCTGTTCTATATTATTAGGCATTTAGGCCGATGGATGAGCAAACGGTGGACCCACTTTTATAACTATGGACCCTATTTATACTTATGGACTCCACTTTTATAACTCTTAATTATAGATTCACTTGCCTTCTTGCTTTTTTTCTCTGGGAAAACAACATAAGGCCGGATGGATGTGCAAACGGTGGGATCAGCGGCAGTAGCATTCGGTGGTCCGGTAGTGGCCGTTGCGGTGGTGTTTCTCTCTTGTTTCTCAAAAGTTTTCTTTCACATCAGGGTGGTGGTGGTGGTAATCCCAATCATCTTCCTTCTGTTCCTGGTATACTCCCTTTCTCTATCATATGAAGTTAGCGTTTGAAAATTTTGAAATTATGAATGCGTTTTCTTAAATAACGTTTAAAAAAGATTGTTGTAAATTCGAGCATAAGATTTATGTGGCAGTTCGAGTTGATTTGTCAGAATTAATCAATCAGTTCGTCTCCGTCAAAACATCTACTAAACTAGAAAAAAATGAGATATTTTAGTTAACTTTGATTATACTTCCGTTATGGCTTTTAATTTTATTGTTTTTATTAGCCACTTTACATAAATCGTTTAAAATCAACTGAAACATTCTACTAACCTATTTAAACATTAATTTATTTTATTACAAGAATGTATCAGGATCAGAAACTGAGATACTAATCGATTTTAATTTATATGAATACTAATCATGTGATAATCATGTAGATAATATAATACTAAAGGTATTAGAGAGGAATGGGCACCTAAGGGTACTTACCCTAGCCCTAACCAACCAACGTCCGTCATGTCAAATTTTATACAAAATACCGTTAGTTACTCGGTAGCGCACTCTACCGATGCCAAAACTATATATATTTTTAATATTAAATAAAATCAAATACTCAACCAATCATAAGCCACCAACAAATCTAAAATCAACACCCACTTCGAAAAATCTCATGCGGATAAATCTACTGGCTAACCGAACCCGCTTTGTTGAGAGTGAAAGCGGTGTTCTGGAATATGTAAGTACCATAGATTCCTCTACTCGCTAGTGCCCGACCACTCTTATACACTGTAGTTTATCCCAAGCCAAAAACGGCCCCAATTATTCTCACACGACACAGTTCATTTGCCTTCCACGTGTAGTAAATTATCGGCTTTATTATTATTATTATTATTATTATTATTATTATTATTATTATTATTATTATTATTATTATTATTAATTATCACTACTTTTATAAATATTTATAATTTATATTTTATACATAAAACATAATACATATTAGTTGCTTTTTATATTATATATATCTCCAAGACGTTGCGCTATGTCAAACAGCGTACACGGGAAAGTCAAATTACAAAGTTTAGTTCTTCAAAAGTTCAAAATAGAAAACCAAAACTAATGTCTTCAAAGATTCAAAATAGAAAACCAAAACCTTTATGTGAACCTACCCTGGAAAGAAGAGCGTATAAGAAAATCTTAAAAATAAATATAAGATTTTAAATAAAAAGAAAGTTAGAATAAAGAAATACAAGTTAAAAAAGCATTCATGTCTTTGGAAAGCCTATTTATTTCAGCGAAATCATCCTGCATATGATGGTGATGTTAAATGTCGTTCAAATTGCAGAGGTTCCGGGGTTGCCAGTATTAGGGAATCTGCTTCAGTTGAAAGAGAAGAAACCATACAAGACCTTTACAAATGGGCAGAAACTTATGGCCCTATTTACTCCATTAAAAACGGGAGCCACCTCCATGGTTGTCATCAACTCCAATGATCTAGCTAAAGAGGTACTACACCTGTCTTATGAAATAATGTGTTAAAAGTCTTTAGTTCATTATACAATCATGTTATAATGATATCTATCATCTGATGTCATAGGCTTTAGTTACCAGATTCAACTCGATTTCAACAAGAAAGCTTTCAAAGGCATTAAAGATCCTGACTGCTGATAAAACCATGGTAGCAATGAGTGATTACGACGACTATCACAAGACTGTAAAACGAAACATACTCACTAGTATCCTAGGACCAGCTGCTCTGGTTGGTGATCGTTATTCTATATTACTTAAACACTTATTTTTGTTTGTACGCGTTTGGCTATATTTACATAAGGGGTTGGCTAAATGTACCCATACCCATCTATTGAGTAAAAGTCCACATTCATTAAAATAACAAGGGTGAGGTACATTTAGGACAACTCTTTACTCATACAAATGTTTTATCTAATCGCAGAAGAAACACCGTCTGCATAGAGACACCTTGGCGGAGAATTTATCAAATCAACTTCATGATCTGGCGCCAAATTCTCCTCACGAAGCAGTAAACCTCCGAAAGATTTTCCAGTCTGAACTTTTCACATTAGCATTGAAACAAGTGAGTTCTTCTAAGCCTTGTTTGCAATCCATAAGATGTATGAATGATTTGATAAACTTATACAAATTTGATAACTTATACGAATTTGTAGACATTCGGGAGGGATATCAAAAGCATTTATGTGAGTGATCTTGGAACCACCATGACAAGAGATGAGGTCTTTCAAGTTTTGGTGCTTGACCCGATGATGGGTGCCATAGAAGTTGACTGGAGAGCTTCTTCCCGTATCTCTCTTGGATCCCAAACACCAACTTCGAGATGAAAATCGAACAAATGTATGTCCGAAGAGAGGCTGTGATGAAAGTACTTATTCAAGAACACAAAAACGAATAGATACCGGGGAGGTAAATCAGCAAATCATACCACTTCATAATCGAATTTTTTATGTTAATGTGCCTTGTGTTTTCTGCAAATTAGGAGCTATACAGCTACATCGACTACTTGCTGTCTGAAGCACAACCGTTAACTGAGAAACAACTTATAATGTCACTCTGGGAACCGATTATCGAAACAGCAGAACACTACTATGGTCACCACGGAATGGGCAATGTATGAACTTGCAAAAAACCCAAGAAGCAGGCCCGCCTATATGACGAAATCCAAAGTGTTTGCGGTTAGAAAAGATCACAGAGGAGAAGTTGTGTAAGATGCCTTACTTATTGGCTGTTTTTCATGAAACTTTAAGAGGCACAGTCCTGTTTCGATAATCCCATTAAGATACGTGCACGAGAACACAGAGCTTGGAGGGTATCATGTTCCTTCTGGACGGAGGTATGTTTAGATGCCCCCAAACTATCATTAAAAACATGAGTCAATCATAAGTTTTTGCTAAATGTAATGATACGTTTTGCAGCTCGCTATAACATATACGGGTGTAATATGGAGCGTGAAATCTGGGGGACCCTCAAGACTGGAACCCGGAAAGATTTCTTTTAGAAAACGAACCCATCGATTTGCAAAGAACGATGGCGTTTGGAGGGGGGAAAAGAGTTTGTGCTGGGGCTATGCAGGCCATGTTGATTGCGTGTGCGTCCATTGGGAGAATGGTGCACGAGTTCGAATGGAGCCTTAAAGAAGATTCGGGAGAAGATATTAATACGCTTGGGCTCACAACACAGAAACTAAATCCGATGCTTGCGGTTATTAAGCCCCGAAAGTAGCAATATGGAAACACTTTACTTATAAGGTTACACCTACGTATCTATGATATACTAGTTTTTGTAATATATGTTGAAATGTATGCTTTTGAAGTGATGATACCCGAAAGCAAATAATATCTCGGTTATATTAACATCGAAGCATTTATGAAAAATCACCAATTTTGCGGACATAGGCCATCTCGACTCATAGATTTACTAACATGGTCATTTTACGCATTATGGTCAATGGTTCATTGATACATGTTACGTCATCTCGCGTTTGGGTTCCATGTCACATCTTCAAAAACCATCGATCAAAACATGGTATGTCATCTCTTTTTTCTTACATGTAAAATAATATATGCTTTGTTTTCAAATTATTTTTATATACACAATATAAAAGGAGTTCAACACAAACATAAATAAAAGACAACATTATATATTTTTTTAGATAGTGTTTGGTTGGAGTAAAAGATAACACGTTTTTTTATGAAAATACACAATAGTGTTTGGTTTTTTGTAAGGATAAAAGAAAATATAAAAAATAAATTTCTTTAGTAGTACATTTTTCTAATATAAATCCTTTTGCATGTGTATAAATACGTAATAGCAATATAATAAATTAAAAGTTGATTCGGGGATTTATCCCGTTTCATGATTGAATCAAACTAATGGGATTCTCCATGCTACCGACGGCTTTTGGTTGATGTCGGTTTGTTATGGTATCGGTGCAATAAAGCCATTCGATGTAGCAATCGACGTGTACTTAATGTGGATCCAAACTATATAATGAATACGGGTATCGATGTCATTTGACTAGTATCAGGTCGTTTTATCAAGGTACCGATACAATACCAAGTTACAAACACTCAATATAGCTTACGATACAAAACACGCTACTCTAGATCGTCATGGTAACAAAAAGACAAACTTATATCATTCGATCTTGAGCAAAAAATTTATTAAGATCGAAGTAGAACAAAATAAATACGTCACAATGGTATATTTGGAATGTTATGATTACAATATTATAATATTAAAATGACGAAATGGTAAACAACATCAATTTATTTGATAAATTAAACGATGAGTTAGCTTTGATGACATGTACATTTTTGCTTCAATCACTTGTACAACATGGCAAAGATAAAAAAAAAATCAATTATATTTAACCCGTTTGATTTTGAACAAAACTTTCATCGAACCGTATATGAAAATAAACACGTCGCAACGATATATTCGGAATTTTATAATACGTTATATTATATTACTAGGTTATCACCCTATGAGCTTCACTAGATGGAGCAAGTTATTTATATTAATTATTAGGGGACCGGGGTGGGGAGGTTTTACCCCATGATGAATTTGTTTAACGAGTGATGGTGAACAAAACACCACCGCCACCCATCCTTTTCAACACGTGAAAGTTATAACGCGTGGAAATTATCACGCATGAAGGTATTGTGAGTGATGGTATTGTTGGGCGTTGTTGAGTGTTGTGCGTGATGGGTATTGCTGGGTGTTGTGAGTGATGATCATTTTCACTAAAAAAGGTTGTGAGTGATAGAATAACTAGAAGTAGCACCCCGCCACGTTGCGACGGGTACTATGATTTGTTGCTCCGATGAAGCACAACAGACTGTAACAACAGAGTGTTACTCGACCATTTTCTTCAAGTAATCACTATAAACCATCGAGACATACCCCTTCATATACATCTGCATGTAATTGTAGTTGTGAAAAAATACAATTAGAATTACAAAGGGTATAGTGATTGTGTAATGTGGAAATCAAAGTGTAGATACATGTAGATTGCATTAAAAAGCAATCCAAGCATCAACAACATTATTAACTTTAAGAACGAACATACTTCTAGCAATTTATGAATACATAAAAGCACTCCATGTTAATGAATAAATTCCCGGCTACCTGGTTAACCCAATGGCCAAAGGTCACCTCACCGCCCGCGACCGCAAAAAGCGCTCGGTAGCCCAAATCACCCTAAATATACATAAATGAGCCAATCATTCAGTAGCTAATCCGCAGTAGCTAATCTGCAGAATGACACTATGTAAATGTATGAAACACTGCCTGGAGTACAAAATACAATTCCAACAATATATTAAAACACCAGTGGATCATATTAATGTAAACACACTAAATTCAAAGCTTGTTACTTGATTCATCGTAATGTAAAGAACATAAGATAGTTGCATGCTTACATTGAATCCATCATGATAGTAATCTAGATTATAATAGGCAATAAACCCATATTCAAAATTGGGCACAAACTCACCAATAACATCATTGAAATTAAAAATGAAACTGAGAAATACAAAACGGAACTTGAAGAAGCTTAGCTTAATGAGGCAAAGCGAGAAAAAATATAAGATATGACTATACAGATGCATTCCGTTCGCTAAGAAATGGAGGTTCGCTGGTTGGTGGAGGTTCATCGGAACTTTGTCGGAACCCTAGGTTAGGTCGCCGGAAGTTCAACTCGACCGAAAACCCTCTCTGACGCCTTGCTTAGTCCATTACCACTCAACACCATCATTACCAGAAGAACATAAGCTCTCTTCAATTAAAGAGTCAAGTGTTCCTTCACACGTTGCACACCAGCAATAGTATAGTTATACAGGCTTAGACATGTTGAAGAAACAGAAATTACACGTGTTGGCTGCACACTAAGAGGTTAAAGACCTCATATGCCACGCCAATAAACACTAAAATCTTAGTTTCTTCAAACAAAAACACATCATCATAGCCCAGAAGTAGATACAATACTGATATCACATACCCACTGCCAAAAAAGGTTACTAAGATGTGAATGTGTTTGTGCGTTGAAACTTTGAAAGCTCAAATATGTATTCGAGGGATGAACGCATATAAGAATGGGTTACGCCATAGCTACAAACACACAGTTGCAAAGTGAGCACTATGCCATCTGGATGTTGCCTCGCCAACATGCTACTCGGATGCTCGATGTACCCTAAAAGTACAATGATCATCACAACTCTAAAACAAATCATAAAGTCTAAAATTGTCGGCTAAAAAGAAGCAACTGTAAAAACCCAAACCGACGGTTAAGTAAAAAGGGTGGAAGAAAACATATGCTCTGTTTCACATGCCCAAGGGACACGTGTTAAAACCTAGCCATGACTTTCCATATACAAAATTTTATGAAGTGGGTACAACCACTAATGCAGTCCAATGTTGTTAATTGATAATGTTAAAATACATACCTAAAACACAACCCTTTGTTTATCAAAACAACCTTAAAAGGCTCAGATATGTAATCGAGGGATGAACACATATAAGACCCTGGTAACAACATGGCTGCAAATACATAGTTGCATAGTGAAAACTATGCCATTTGGAGCTTGCCCCGCCAAGATGCTACCTGGATCTTCGATTTACCCTCAAAATACAACAATCAACACAACTTTAAAGCATTCCATCAAGCACCTCATATACAGAGTTTCTGTGCTAACTACAGAGGCTCAAGCAACCATCATAGCCTTTCATCTTAGCTTACGCATCATAGCTCCAAAGTTTTCAAATCAGATTGGCTAAAGAAAACAAAACCTGGTGTGTACACATTCGGTACAAATCACATTTTCATATGGATCAAGATAACCCCTGGTTCTTCCTTTAATGGTTCATAAATTAAAAACAATATCTAAGTTCATCATCATAAAATATTATCTGCATATGACATAAAATCATCAAATCAAACATCTACCAGCATCAAATCAAACAAAGCATCTCAGATCGAAAAGAAACGTGAATTCAGATAAAACTGTATAAGAAAGTTAAGGTTTATACCTTTAACCCTAAGCGTAAGAGCACAAACAACGGAAACACCGTTTGATACAATTGCAACAGAAGTAACAAAGAGGGTATCTACGCGAGTTTGATGAAGATGTTGCAGATGCAGATGCATCCATTAGTTGGAGACGATGATCGGAACAGTGAAGGTTAATCGGAGCTGTAATGGCGTGAATAAACCCAGGGTTTGAAAAGTGTATGAGAAGAAATCGATGGCACAATGAATTCTGGCTTCAAAACCACCATGGTAGAAGTCGTACTGGACCGACCAAAGGTGGGTGTGCTCTGGTTCACAAGTATGAGTACAGGCATCAAAGTCTAGATTACTTTTCCGTAAACAAAACTTTAAGCAATGGGTACAACCGTACAACCATCAATGCATCCCAATTTGTTACAAATTAGACTTGTATATAATGGTTGATGACATGGCGGAACTTGATTGGATGTTGTGAGTGATGAGTGAGTGATGAGTGATCACCACTCCCACCCCTTAATGATTAATATCTAATAAAAGAGTGTGTTGTCATTGACCCGTATGAGAAAACAATGGCATTAACATTGGACCTTTAAAAGACGGAAAAAAGAAAATGTTAAAGAAGCATATTCCAAACTTAACTCTTGCTATTTGATTAAAAAAATTATCATTATCTAAGAGAAGCGGAGAATTTACCAATGCTATACCCATGATTACAACATAAAATGATGTAAAAAATCATATGAAAGCTTGCATATTCAAGAAAACATTATAATCACCACACGTAACACAAGCACTTTTATCTTAGACAATAGTAGTCAGGGAGCAACAAAACTACCTTCATCATCAAGTTTATCTTCTAAACAACAACCGGATACAACAAAAGCAAAAATAGTGGCGTGTTTACGATTAACTTCCATATAACCGTTCTCCTTTACTTTTTTTAAAAATCTGCAAATGAAATACACAAGTCATGTTACTGTCAGTTCAGTCAAAAGTCAAAAATTAAGCAACTCACATAAAGCTATTCTGAAAGAATGCAAACCAATTGGTGTAGCAAAACTCCCTAGCCACATTATATCTACACGAGGACATGAGCACAGACACAAGATTGCACAAATTCAGATACTTGTCTAACAAATTGTAATTCAGTTCAAAAGAAGATAAAGTTTGATAAAATATACAAAAAGATAAAGGATAACCTGTTAGTAGATTCATATTTGCAAAAGACGATTAAAGTATTAAAAACATATAATAAAGAGGTTAACATCTTATCAGGAATTAATTCAATAATGAGCTCAAGTTTCATCAATATATGAGAACGTGTGCAGCTGCAAACAGAAAATAAGTATAACAAATCTGAAAAATTAAATAAGTAAAGTATACAGACCGTGAGCAAAACACATTAGTTGAGAAGATAATTTGCATAGTTGAAGCCAAATTGCAATTGCAATGAGCAAAACAAATATGGAATCAGAGACATTAGCACAAATAACTATAGGCCACCCTTCACTATTATATATTCTTATGTTCCCATTAAAGTTAATGGGAACATTATGCAATCAAGACCGTTGGATGAAGCTGAGATCTCAGCCGTTTAAAATAAGAAAAACCTTCTAGAAGCAGAGGTTACAAAGCAGTTCTAGGAGGTTATAGGTCAAAGCAGTTCCATGAGCCCAGAATTGTCGTCGCAATTTTTGGAGCATGATGTTTATCTTCTCTTTCTCTCTCTTATTATCTTATTATGGACGAAAACGAAAACCAAATCATTACTGTCTCTGCTATTATCCTCAGTTCAGGTGCGTAAAATTGTACCATGGCCAATTGTTTCTTCATTCCTATTTTATGTGAAATCATTTAAGTTACTGTATATGTTGATTACTGTCTCTAACTCTCCAACCTTACAAATATTTTATGGGTTTCCTTAATTCTTTATTCGTATTTTAATAGATAAAGATGAAAACTTTTCAGTGAATAGTTTATTTTTAAGCCAAGACACAGAGATCCGCTAATAGGCAAAGAGATCTGGATGAGGCTAAATTGAGATTTGTTGCAATCGAGGTGAGTTATTTAATTACTTTCTAATTTAATCAACGTGCCTAGCATTGTTTATTTTCTAAGTATGATCAAATTAGATAGTGATGACCATTAGATGTTAGGCTGCGTGATAATTTTCTTAACAGATCGGTTTGTATCTTTCCTTTAACTTTTCTCTACCACTAATGTTGTTTGTATACCAATTTTTTTTATTTGCAGGTGTTGATCATGTGACCTTCTTAAATGTAAACAAGGAATTTCGTCAGTCTAATAAATCATCAAATTGGTGTCACAAAACTTTATTAATTACCAAGCAATGGTAAGTCTAATAAATCATCAAAAGCCACCACCAAATCCGGTGTAAAACCCACCACAAACTATCTCGACCATCACTATCCACCTCATCGTCTCTGCCATCACAAACTGCAGTCATCTCCACCATCACCATCCACTTTACCGTCTCCTCCATCCACGATCATAGGAGAGAGAGAGAAGAGAGAGAAAGGAAGTTTAGAGAGAGAGATTAAGAATGCAGAACTTTCTTTTCTTTTTTATTATAAACTTTTCATTATTTACACAATAGTCCATTAAGATAAGTTGTTTTAAAAAAAATCCCTAAAGAGGTGAAATGACAAGAATACCCTCATGTGCAAGGCACATGACCAGATTTAACCAAAAAATTTAACTGGGTTTGGCCTAAAAGGACATAACATGCAAGATTTTGGAATATTAAGTACAAAACTTGTCAACTTTTCCGCTAAAAGACACCGCCTGCAATTTGATGTAAACATAAAGGACAAAAACTTGTAATTTACTCAGGCAAGTAAGGCAAGTATGATGGTTTGTGATGATGGTAAATGATGATTATATGTTAGTTCAAGCATATTTACATGTTAAAAACATCATATTTAGTAACCCAACATGGTGATCACGACTTACTAATAATGGAAACTTTGTTGATCTTGGTATATGTAGGATTGTGTGTTAGACATATTTGGTGATCAATCTTGGTTCATATATGCTAGTTAGGTCATATGCAAGAGTTTGGTATGATTAAATTATGTGAACAATGTTTGATTACCTATGGTTTCCGAAAAAAAAGGACTTTATTGAAATTGCAAGTTATAACTTAAGTTTTAGACATGCATGAACATGTAGGATGATTCTAATGTGTTACGTCGGTTATATAAACATGTTTTGATGTGTGAAAAGTTGTAAAACTTGCATACTAGATCGTAGCTTTCCAAAAGTGGAAACTTTATTAACTAGACGTGTAAGAATTGTGAATTTGACGTGCATGATGATGTGTAACATTCTAGATGTGTTGATTAGGATATATTAACATGCTTAGAAGTGTCGTTGTGTAGAATTCTTGGGCATTAGAGTTTCATGTACAACTTACTAAAAAGGGAAACCTTATTGGTAATGAAGTTTAGATAGGAACCAGACATGTTATGTGATGTACCATACTTGCATATTTTTTGATTTTGTGTGATCATAAACGAACATTAAATCACTTAATGAGTCACCAACTAGTCACTAAGTCAAACTTGGTTAAACATGTGAACCTTTACTTAAAACGTAAATAATGGGAATTGTTTTGATATAGGGATCTTATGAACCAACACAAACACGCACTTATAAACTTATGCGTAAAAGGTAGCCGTTAGCGGGTCACATGTTCTTTACTTGTATTTGTTGGAATAAGACGCACCCTAAGGTGAGTTTCATGACCCTCTTTTACACGCTTTTTTTTTGGAGAAGAATGCAAACTTTTAGATTTTTGTATTTCAATTATATCACATGTTTACTAGCGCAAACATATCATGAAAGTCCTTACATCTCGAACCGTTAATATAAGGAGTTAGCTAGGTAATTTGAGTAGTGCTACTAGGTTTGATAAACCCCACCTGCATTAGTCGCGCTAACTCGATTGGGAGTCGAATGGGTGTAACATTGACCTAACATCTCACCATTGTTATGATGATAACGTGGGGGAAGGCATTAAACACAAACAATCAACTTTGGTATCGAAATGTTTAGTAACTTGTAAACAGGCTAGCAACCAAAAGATATAATTGAACTCTTACATCATCTTGCAAACATTTATTTTCTGTTGAAATTTGTGAACTCGCCAACCTTATGTTAACACATTTTAGCATGTTTTCTTAAGTCACTAAGGTATGCACGAGGATTAGCGCATTTCATGGAGTCGCGCACTTTAGAAACATCTAAACGCTTTTCTTTATATTATTTCATGGGTTTGAGTGCTTTATTTTGCACATTAACTACTTTTGCATTTACTTTTACTTTCGCTTCTCCACTATCATTAAATTTTGAAACACTATTTTCTCATTTATTGAGCAACGTGGTTTTCAAAAGATAATTTAGTGGTCGTTCGACGTAACTAATGACAATAATCCTGGTTGGCCACGCGGCTCGCGATAAAACCTCGCTGGTAGAATTTGAGGGGGTGACCCTTAGCCAGTTGACACATCACAAAAAACTCATTCTTAAAAATATCAAAAACCCACTCAACCCAAAAAACATTGTTAAATCATCACCACCTTTTACGCCTACTTTTTTTTAATTACCAATTTTTTTAATTTTAATTATATATTATTAATAATAAATATTTTTGGTTGGCATGAAAATTTTATAATCTGAAATATAAATTAGAAAACTTAAAATATAACTTTTTAAAACATTAATTTTAAAAATTTACAACCTTAAAAATTTAAAAATATACTTTGTTAATAATTTTAAATATTTAATTTTATATAGGTGTTAATTAAAAATAAAACTATTCTTTTTATATACAAGAAAGGTTTTTTTTATCTCACACTCGTTTATTCTAGTTTTTTTACAAAACTTGGAGAAAATATGAGACACAAAAAATTGGGGGTTAAACTAAAAACAGCCACATGGCCAAAAGAAAATGCACCTAAAAAAGACTATTGGGCTTGCTCTTATTTAAAACTTGGAGAAAATATGAGAGTATGAGACACAAAAAATACGGGGTTAAATTAAAAACAGCCACCTGGCCAAAAAATGCACCCCAAAAAAGACTATTGAGCTTGCTCATATTTAAAAGAGTTAAATGCCTGGATAGTCCCTCTGATTTGATATTTTTTCACCTTTAGTCCTTAATTTTTTAAAATTACCTCTATAGTCCCCAACTTTTCAATTTTTGTTCCCGGATAGTCCCTGGCGCAGATGAGGGTTAGTTTTTGGTGTTAGATTGGTGCCAAATGACTAAAATACCCTTACTAATAAAAATGTTATTAATTGTATATTTAATTAATTATATAATAATAAAAAAGTGGGCCCCACCCACCTCTCTTCCCTTTTTCTCCATCTCCCCTTTTTCTCTGTAACTCCCACCTCCACACAAGCCGCCACCACCATCACCACCCTCATCATCAGCAGGTTCACCTGCACAGTCTTGACACCCCAAAAAAAATCAGATAAGTACAATTATTGAACACCACTTCACGATTATACATATATCAGTTGCCAAAGAGATGTCAAAATTGCCAAAACAGCAATGACAATCATAATATTGAGAAATAGTTTGTTTGGAGAGGTTTATCAGGGCTTGTACCGAACCCTTCATACTCTGCGCGGATCTTCTGCTTCATAAAATCTGAAAGCTCGCTCTGCAATTATCCAGATAAGCAAAGCTCATTGAACAGAGTGTTACCATCTCCATTATTATTACTCACTCCCAACTTTTTATTTCATTCATAGCTTCATTCTTGCATTAATTTTAAAGATATGCTTTAAGAAAACAACACACTAACTCTCTTGGTATATTAATCCGGCACCAATCATCAAACACAACAAATCTAAATGATGTGGCAGCATGTTAAAAAAACAAATCTTGCTCTATGTATAATCGTGAAGTGGTGTTCAATAATTGTACTTATCTGATTTTTTTTGGATGTCAAGACTATGGAGGTGAACCTGCTGATGATGATGACGAGGGGGTGATGGTGGTGGCTTGGTGGTGTGGTGGCTTGGTGTGGAGGTGGAGTTACAGAGAAAAAGGGAGAAAGGTGGGGTGGGGCCCACTTTCTTTTATTATTATATAATTAATTAAATATACCATTAATAACATTTTTTATTAGTAAGGGTATTTTAGTCATTTGTCACCAATCTAACACCAAAAAGTAACCCTCATTCGCGCCAGGGACTATCCGGGAACAAAAATTGAAAAGTTGGGACTATAGAAGTAATTTTAGAAAGTTAGGGACTAAAGGTGAAAAAAGGTCAAACCACAGGGACTATCCGGGCATTTAACTCTATTTAAAAGTTTGCATGATTATCTTTTCCTAGCTTCTAGAAGATTGAATTTTTTAACGGTCAACTAAATAATCGGATAATTATCCTCCTTCATAACCGTAAGAGTTGTATACATACCTGAGCCACCAAACCATCAAGCCACCAGTTCCGAAGAAAACCCACCCGAAGGTCCACTGCGGTGAAACCCAGTTCAGTTCGGTTTCCAACTAACGACCTCTAGAGAGACCTAGTTCTAAACTTCATTGCCACCACAAATGTCTTTCAAAGTAATGCTAGTGAGAGTTGAACTTAGGACTTCAAGTAGAAAAACCAAATGACTAACCACTAGAGTAACGATTGAATTTCTCTTTAAACTTTCATCGAGTTTGGAAGCCTCAATCATTCTAGACTTCATTGCTTACAAGAACTACATCAAAACAAGTACATTTTATAGTTATCACACTAGAAAACTGAGTAAGGGTATTTAAATGACCTTAGTTACAAATCACACAACATAAATAATATATATCGGGATATATTAAGTATTGTAACACCTCGAAATTTTGCGTCCTATAATGTATTGACACATGTCATAAGTTTACACGTGGTTATAGATACTAAATAAGGACTAAAGTTGACAAACATAGAAAGTATGTGAATCCGAGGGTTCAAAATGTCAACGAGGGATAAATATACTGTACAGTAACCCTAAATGATGCTCGTACATTCAAACGAATAAATCATGGATCATACGAAGCTAAATATGAAAGAAAGTGAGAGATTACACACTACAGGGGTTATATATGTCAACATGTTTAAGTTATACCTCTGAGGGACCTTTTGACAAACCCGAAGCTTTGTAACGGTTAATTATGCTCACTAGAATACACGATATAAATTTCATAAAGTTTTGTTATCGTATGAGCAAGTTGTGATCAAATTCCTATGCGAGGGATTAAAGCGTCAACGTTGAAAGTTAGGACTTTTCGGGTAACAATACAGTTAACCGAGGACTTAACGAAGTGGTATATATCTTGAAGCCCTTATATGTCAACTTGGAAGATTCAAAATGCAAGAAATAAGACCAAAACAAAGTTGTGAAAGGGCAAGGACCAAAGCTTAAAAATCAAAAGTTAAAGATTTGATCAGAAACGGCATCGCGCGACGCGACGGTCCCTGGGGGGGGGGGGGGGGGGCTTCGCGTGCCGCGAGGGCCTCTTTAGAGCATATTAACTTAGGAAACCTGTGTAGGACTCTTACGGTTACCCGTTACGCCTTTTATGCGTACGGTTCGGTTTATGTAACTAGTTTACATAAACTAGCCGAAACGGGTCAAACCTTATCGTTTTTACTTCAAAATCCAGAGTGTGGTTATATTACCCATATAAAAGAAGTCTTCAAACTTGTTGGGTCCAAACCACATTCCATTCCCGGTTTTCGCCTTTCACGCGATTAAACCGTAATTATCCTTTGAAACTGACCGGTTTAAGCTATGGCTAAATTAAAGACCCGTTAGGATTCTAATAGGTAGTTATAAACCTTCGTTCCAGAATAGGAGACCAGTAAAAGATACTTTCATTTATTTATTGAGGTTATTACTTGCTCAGGTAAATACTTTTAACTTATTTTCCGTTATACGGGCTTGGGTTACAGTATATAAAAATACCGCTTGGTCGGGCAATTGACCCCAACTCATTAGTAGTTGGGTATTATCAATGTGACCCGTTTAAAAATTTGTTTTGTTGGCTTTACGCCTTTGGAAGCTTAATGACCATGTCCCGGATATCCTTGGTATCATTTTACGAAATGGCCACGACCTCGACACGCGGGGTAGGCGTACACCCGATAATGTGTCTATATTTATAAAGGTATAACTGTTGGTGACCGGGCATGATTGGGTTGATCCAAGAGCTTATGACTTGCTATTACTTGTTTTAATTAATCATTTATTCATAACAAATGTTTCACAAAACAAATAATTCAAATAAACAATTACAAACACAAGACATTGTTCATAACTACACTAATCTGTTTCTTGTTAACTAAGGCCCATCCTATGTCCAATCTTCTCTTCGTACCTGTTCACCTGTATCATGTGTAAAAATGGTTTTTGGGTCAACAAAAGTTGGCGAGTGAACCTTATCGTTTTTGGAAAAAAATATTTAGATTTGGTTTATTGAGAAAGTGCGTTAACCAATGTAAGTAAATATGTTGTATGTCATATATCATAACTCATAACACAATCTCAAACAATAAACAAACCAACTGAAATGATTCAATAATGTATGCATGTTGCATGGTATTATGGTGTGCCAATGAATGAATGTATGTTGCACGGTATTATGGTGTGCTGCAAGGTCTAAGCTCAATCAAATGGAGCTGACCTCATATGGTTGGCAACGTCAAGTTCTGCTCATAGGTAATGGTGAGCAGACGAGCCTATGATGATGTGATATCCAAAATGTATGAAATTCACCAAGTGACAAACAACCAAACAACACATAACACAACCTCAAACAATAAACAAACCAAGTATAATGATTCATATGAATGTATGCATGTTGCATGGTATTGTGGTGTGCTGCAAGGTCTAAGCTCAATCAAACGGAGCTGACCTCGTATGGGTGGCAACGTCAAGTTCCGCCCATAGGTAATGGGGAACCGACGAGCCTATGATGAAGTGATGTCCAAAATGAATAAAATGCACCAACATGATGAACAATCAAACAACACATAACATAGATACTCTACATAATAGTAATTGCATGGAATTGAACTTGTAAAATGCGATAAAAACATTGCGACACATGATACACCCCAAAACGTATAAATAAAATGGAAAAAAAGGGAGTTGTAAGATTCACTTACAGTGGTTGCGTTTACGATTCCTTTTAAAATAATGCACGAGTAAAGATCGAGAACCGAACGAATGAAATGGATACCCTAAATATTAAAAATACCACATCACAATCTAATTAAGTAAAATTCCTATTATTTACGGTTTACAAATTTATTATTTGAATATTATAAGTTATCTCATTTTTAACATTTGGTGTTATAAAGAAATCATAATATATTGTTAATTATTTATGTGAGAATTTACAAAATGGCCACAATCACTCTGCGACATAACCGTGCTTGAAAGATTTTGGTTTTTAATTCCTTTAAACACACTCTGCATGTTATCTTCCTCAAAAAACACATACTGTTATGTCCTACCATATAATAACATGTTTCATCATCATTTTTAGGTAGTATATAGTTTAGAAATTTAAATTCAAAATAGTGTTGTTAATTGTTGTTTGTTTCCAATTAATCTATGTGACATGTTCATAAATGAAATATCTTTCATTTGTTTAAAAGACATCTTATAAGTGGCCTCTTTGGTGGAACAGACCCAGCCGAACAACAGTAATAAAACGTTTGAAACATGAACCAGAAACTAAACGCATATGTTCAGTCTCGTGTATTGTAAAAGATCAGTTTCCCCCTTTTTTTTACGAACGTTAAAACAAACTAGCAAGATGGTAAGGAAGGTATACCGAATGAGATGAAATGATTCCCGTCACGATCTTCGTACGGCTCCGGTGAGCTCCGATCTCCGACGAAGGACTTGCAGACGAGGTTTCAGTTGTTTGCGTTGAGGTTGGAGAGTGGTAAAACGGATCGTAAAAAAAACTCCGGCAATGACCGTGTCTCCGATAGGTTGTTTATCGAAACAGAAGAAAGTGAGAGGGTGTCGAGATGTGTGAGACTACGTAATGGTGGTTTCGGTTCTTATAGCATGCTCGTGTCTCGTAATATATGGTAACGGTCCGTGATTGATTGTACGCGGGTTAAGAGCGAGTCCAAGTTCATGATTTGCATAAAATCGGAAACCACGTGTAAATCTTTGTAAATCACCGAACAATCAGCTCGATTAACAAAAAAAGGATGGTGATATACTCGCTGAGCTGGTTGGCGGCACATTTGAGTTTCAAAAAGGATTTTAATTGTTACATGATATGTGATTCTGTATAATTTGCACCAACATTTTCGTTTCAAAGGGAAGCTTCTTACTCACATCAAGGTGAAGGTGATTTAATTTGAGACTTTAGGCTTTTGGCCGAAAAGGCCCCTCAAGTTTGAAGATTAATTAACTAGGTGAAATAACTTAGTTTACTAACTAAGTTAACTTGTATTACCTTTAAACTAACTTTAAAACCTAACGAGGCTAACTAGATTATTTTTTTTTATAAAAACAAACATCACTTTTTATCGTAATATTAATTAATTTAATTAAATAAAATAGGATAGATAAATAACCATATTTATAAATGACTTAAATTAGGATAGAAATCTTTCGATGGTTATTTAATTTGCGAAAAAATTTCTGAGTTTCAAGGATTAGGATCCAAAATTCAAAACGGTCGAATTTTGGAAACCCAATTTAACGAATGTTACAACCAAGCCCAAATTGTGTGCACTAAGAAGCAAGTGGTAATCAAGACTCCGTCTAGAGAACCACTTACCATTCAGGGAGATACTCGACATGGATTTCCTGCACTAGTATCTATGCTAAAGACATCCAGATGTTTGAAGAAAAGATGTGTCATTTATATGGCACGGGTGACTATTGGTGAGGAGAAACCCAAGATTGAAGACGTCCCAGTCATCTCTGACTATCCTGAAGTTTTCCGGAAGAACTGCCTGGTTTGCCACCAGATAGGCAGGTGGAATTCAGTATCCACATCATTCCAGGAGCCGCGCCTATTGCGAGAGCACCTTATAGATTGGCACCCACGGAAATGAAAGAATTGAGGACGCAGCTAGATTTTGTTAGACCAAATTCATCTCCTTGGGGAGCACCAATCCTGTTCGTCAAGAAGGAAGATGGTTCGATGCGTCTATGCATCGATTACCGTGAGCTGAATAAAGTTACAATCAAGAATAGGTATCCTTTGCCCAGAATCGACGATCTGTTGGATCAGTTGCAAGGAGCGAGCTACTTTTCCAAGATTGACCTAAGATCAGGGTATCATCAATTGAAGGTCAAAGACGAAGATGTGCACAAGACTGCATTCAGGACTCGCTATGGTCATTTCGAGTTCCTCGTGATGCCTTTTGGGCTCACTAATGCACCTGCCGCATTCATGGATCTCATGAATCGCGTTTGTAAGCCTTATTTGGATAAATTTGTCATTGTCTTCATCGATGACATCCTCATCTACTCAAAAAGTCAAGTTGACCACGAGAAGCATCTTCGATGTATTCTTAAATTGCTTCATCAAGAAAAGCTTTACGCCAAATTCTCTAAATGTGAATTTTGGCTACGAGAAGTTCAATTCCTTGGACACGTAGTCAGTGAGTGTGGTATCCAAGTGGATCCCGCCAAGGTTGAAGCCGTCATGAATTGGCAGGAGCCAAAAACGCCTACGAAGATTCGTAGTTTCCTAGGTTTAGCAGGATACTACAGACGCTTCATCGAAAATTTCTCCAGGATTGCTGCACCCTAACATCTTTAACTAGAAAGAATATAAAGTTTAATTGGGACCCTAAGCAGCAAGAAGCTTTTGATATCCTCAAACAGAAGCTAAGCAATGCTCCTGTGTTGACATTGCCAGAAGGAATGGAAGAATTTTTAGTGTATTGTGACGCATCACACACCGGGATGGGTTGTGTGCTTATGCAGAAGGGCAAGGTGATTGCCTATGCTTCACGACAACTAAAGGTGCATGAAAAGAATTACACCACGCACGACTTGGAGTTGGGTGCCGTTGTATTTGCACTAAATCTTTGGAGGCATTACTTATATGGAATTAAATTTGTGATCTATTCTGATCACAAAAGCCTTCAGCACCTGTTCAATCAGAAAGATTTGAATATGAGGCAGCGACGTTGGATGGAAACTCTGAACGATTATGACTGTGAAATAAGATACCATCCAGGCAAGGCCAACGTAGTCGCAGATGCCTTGTGCAGAAAAGAAAGAATGAAACCAATTAGGATCAATGCCAAGAGCATTGAAATCAAGAACAACCTGAATGAGAGATTGCTAGCTGCACAGAAGGAAGCTGTGTTAGAAGCTAACTGTCCTAACGAAAAGCTAGGAGTAACTGAAGAGCAGTTATCCTATGGCAAAGACGGAATTCTGAGATTGAATGGAAGGATATGGGTTCCTGTTTATGGAGGTCTTCGTGACGTTATCCTTCAGGAAGCCCACAGTTCCTGATATTCCGTTCATCCTGGAGCTGATAAAATGTACCAGGACTTGAAGGCAAACTTTTGGTGGATAGGCTTGAAGAAGTCTATAGCCACCTATGTAGCAAAGTGTTTGACTTGTGCGCAAGTAAAAGCTGAACATCAAAAGCCGTCAGGCTTGCTACAACAGCCTGAACTTCCTGAGTGGAAGTGGGAAATAGTGACAATGGATTTCATCACCAAGTTGCCAAAGACAAAGAAGGGAAATGATACTATATGGGTAATAGTTGATAGACTGACTAAGTCAGCACATTTCCTACCCATAAAGGAGACTCATATCTCCGATATACTAGCCTAGTTATTTGTAGATAAGATTGTAGCCCTTGATGGCGTGCCTGTATCTATCATCTCTGATAGAGATACCAGATACACGTCACATTTTTGGAAAAGTTTCCAACAATCTTTGGGCACACGTTTGAACTTCAGTACGGCTTACCACCCTCAGACAGATGGACAAAGTGAGCGTACAATCCAAACGTTGGAAGACATGCTTCGTGCATGTGCGATTGACTTAGGTGGTAGTTGGGATAACCACCTACCCTTGGTCGAGTTCTCCTATAACAACAGCTACTATATGAGCATTAAGGCTGCACCTTTTGAAGCTCTATATGGTAGAAAGTGTAGAACGCCCGTTTTTTGGGCAGAAGTTGGAGATGTCCAGATGACAGGACCTGATATAATATTTGAAACAACGGACAAGATTGTCCAAATTCGGGATCGATTGAAAGCTGCCCGAGACAGGCAGAAGAGCTACGCAGATTTGAAGCGTAAGCCTTTCAATTTCGAAGTAGGCGACAAGGTATTGCTTAAGGTATCACCCTGGAAGGGGTGATGCGATTTGGTAAGAAAGGCAAGTTAAGCCTGAGATACATTGGACCCTTCGAGGTAATCGAACGGGTCGGATCGGTTGCCTACAAATTAAACTTACCGGAAGAGCTCAGTGGTATCCACAATGTGTTCCACATCTGTAATCTGAAAAAGTGTTTCGCTGACGAATCACTGGTTATACCACATACAGATGTACACATCGACGAGAGCTTAAAATTCATTGAAAAACCCGTGTCGATCGAGGATCGACAGGTTAAGAAACTTCGCAGGAAGTACATACCGATTGTGAAGGTAAAATGGGATGCCCGTAGAGGTCCCGAGTACACGTGGGAGGTAGAGTCCACGATGAAAGAAAAGTACCCTCATTTATTCAATAAATCTCGAGGTTGAGATTTCTTTTAAGGGGGTGGGGATGTAACACCTCGAAATTTTGCGTCTATAATGTATTGACACGTGTCATAAGTTTACACGGGTATATAGATACTAAATAAGGACTAAAGTTGACAAA